>NW_021940567.1:0-2977 GCF_001715985.3 Manacus vitellinus
AAGAAGCCCATGGGGGTGTGCAGGTGGTGGTCACAGGCTACGGCGCTGAGGATGAGGCCGTTGGCCAGGAGGGCAGCCAGGGAGATGGCCAGGAAGAGCCAGAAGTGCAGGAGCTGCAGCTCCCGCCTGTCTGCGAATGCCAGGAGCAGGAACTGGGTGAGGGAACTGCTGTTGGACATTTACTGCTTCTTAGCACAGGATCTGTTCAGAAAAGGAAAAAAAAGGTAATGATTAAGAGAGACTCCTCTCAGCAAAGATACTGCATCTTTCATAGTAATCCCCCCAAACCATTTGTATATCCTTTGTGCTGGCTCAGAGTGGTGTGAGCAGCAAGAATTATGGTCAAGTGCTGCCAAGGGCTCAGCTGTGCTCTGTTGCGGGGGGGACATGGAGCTGGTTTGTGACAGCTCTGATGATCACAAGGGATGTCAGATGTAACTCAGCTTTAATGGAAAAGCTCCATTTCTGACCCCCCTTACTGACAGTACTGTGGACTGCAGAAGAGAGTCTTCCAATGTCCTTAGAATAATTCTTCTGTTACAAATGTTCCACCATTAAATGTGCAGAGTGTTCTTTTTAGGAGTAAAAATTCTCATGTTTATTGCTGAAAATGTGAGGAGTCATTAGAAAAGACAAGTGGCAAAAAAGCTCAGCTCTCTGTGGTTTAAAGCAGAGCCAGGAGAGCTGCAGAGTCCTTCAGCCTGTTTCCCATCTGCCCTGCTCTTTCCCTTGTGCTGCATTCACTTTGATTTCACACAAATAAATATTAAAAACCACATCCACAAATACGTGTGCAGTGATGAAAGCAGGAAAATGTTTCCAAGGGCAGCTCTGTGAAGTGTCCCCTGTGCCAGCCCAGAGGTGCAGCTGTGCTGGACAGAGCAGGACAGGAGCCCTCCTGCAGGGAAGCCAAGGGCTGGGACAGGAGAGTGCCCACCCCAAGGGAAGGCTCAGCACTGCCCAGGATCCTGTGCTCATTTCTGAGACTGCCTGAAATATTCATCTATGAGAGTAAAAGAGTTGGAATTTCAGAGCAGCCTCCTGAACTGAGAGAACAATGTCTCTGCTACAATGCCTAAGCAGGAAACACACCTCAGGACTAATTCCTTTCCTGTAGCCCCTGTCTTTTCTGAGCTTTGCAAAAAATTCTCCATTCAATATGGTGTAGTGGTCTAGAGCTGTGAGCAGGTCTGACCCTGCAACAGCAAGACATGGAAAAAATCCTCCCTCAGCTGCCAGGTTTGCTCCTTGCCCACAGCCCTTCTCCCCCAGCCCTGGCAGCAGCTCCCCGGGCCGGCTGAGAGCTGCCCCTGGAAGGCAGCAGAGTCCCTGCCCAGCACAGTACCCTGGGCTGCAGGACCCTGCTCTGCCCCACAGCCCTGGGCACCCCTGGCTGCACCCCCNCTGGGGCTGGGCCAGCTTTAGGAGATGCCTCCAGGAGCTGCCCCTGCACTGCCCTGCAGCCACAGACTCACCATGTGCAGCCCTGCCAAGATTCCTCCTGCAGGGAGCTCTCAGCCCTCCTGCCAGTGCTGAGCCCCTTGAAGCTGTGTCTGTGCCCTGCTGGTGTCCCTGAGCTGGCCTGGCAGTGCCCTCAGCCCTGCTGGGCTGTGCAGAGGAGCTGCTCACCAGCAGAGCTGTCTCTTTGAAGCTCTTCTTGCTTGCCAGGAGCTCCCTGTGTCCCAGGAGCCCGGCCCAGCTCAGTAGCACAGCAACAGCCCCAGGCATTTCATGACCCTCAGGGGGGTTTGGTGTTGTTTACATGAGACTCAGTCCCTGAGAGGAAGTTAAAACAACTTCTCAAGATGTCAAAGTGAGATTGAAACACTGAAGTTTCTTGTAATGCTAATGAGTCTCCCACTGGGGGACAAAACTGAGAACATGTCCCCAGGTTCCAGTTAGAGCAGAAAACTGCAGACAGTGATGACAAGGATGGACAAGCAAGGGAAAGGTGGCTCTGATGCTGAGGAAACCTGGATGTGTTTCCTTAATCCAACAGGCCAAGCCCTGACCCCCAGCCCCCAGGAAGGCAGATCCTGTCCCTGCCTCATTCCTCAGGGCTCTTCCTGGGGCACTGGGATGTGGGATGTGCAATGCCAAGGGCAGGACCATGGGGTGGCACCTGCCAGGCTGCTGAGCAGGGACAAGGAGGCCATGAGGCCCCAGGGCTGCAAGGGCCACTTGTCTCCTCCTGGCATCAGGGGCACAGACAGCAGCCCTGGCCAGAGGCCTGTAGAAGGTGGCTCTGTCAGGGCCTTTCAGCTTCTCCCCATGCCTGTCTCCTCTCCAGCCCAGGCTGTCCTACGGTGTCCATGCCCTGCCCCTTTCCCTGCAGGCTGTCGTCATCCCCCCGGCTGCCCCACCTGGCTGGCACCTTCCTGCACTGACATCTCTGCGTCCTCCCTGGCTCTTCCTGCACACACAAAGCCTTGGGCTCATCTAGACTCCTTCTTTGTGACATATTGCACCACAACATTGACCTTGGAGGGAAATTTCTTACTTCTTTTCACCAGTCTAGGCCCCCCAGGTGCCCTTGGTGGCACTAGTTCTTTCTTAGGCTGTTTTCTGACAGGAAGAAAAGCTCCACCAGCTCTGACACCCCCCTTCCAGACCTCTCAGGCTACTCCTCTACTGTCCTCAATCTTCACACCACTGACCCCTGAGTCCTCAGCCTCTATATACGGGTCATGTGCTTGAGGCCCTAAATTCCTTCCTGAGGGATCTCTGGGACCATTCCAAGGTCTTGGAAGATGACAATAGAGTGCTCTTATCCAAGGAAACACAGAGGGACACCTTTTTCCCAGGGTTGTCTTGGCAGAATGAGGCACAATCTCTTTAAACTTTCTGGCACAAGGGAGCTCTGAGCTCTGGGTACGGAGGGAGCTCCAAGTGCCAACCACTGGAGTGGGAGCTACAAATCATCAGGGCTTGTGTTCTTTGGAGGGCCAGACACTGGTGAGAGTGGGGTGTGTGTGTG
>NW_021940567.1:3299-4979 GCF_001715985.3 Manacus vitellinus
CCTGGCTGGCACCTTCCTGCACTGACATCTCTGCGTCCTCCCTGGCTCTTCCTGCACACACAAAGCCTTGGGCTCATCTAGACTCCTTCTTTGTGACATATTGCACCACAACATTGACCTTGGAGGGAAATTTCTTACTTCTTTTCACCAGTCTAGGCCCCCCAGGTGCCCTTGGTGGCACTAGTTCTTTCTTAGGCTGTTTTCTGACAGGAAGAAAAGCTCCACCAGCTCTGACACCCCCCTTCCAGACCTCTCAGGCTACTCCTCTACTGTCCTCAATCTTCACACCACTGACCCCTGAGTCCTCAGCCTCTATATACGGGTCATGTGCTTGAGGCCCTAAATTCCTTCCTGAGGGATCTCTGGGACCATTCCAAGGTCTTGGAAGATGACAATAGAGTGCTCTTATCCAAGGAAACACAGAGGGACACCTTTTTCCCAGGGTTGTCTTGGCAGAATGAGGCACAATCTCTTTAAACTTTCTGGCACAAGGGAGCTCTGAGCTCTGGGTACGGAGGGAGCTCCAAGTGCCAACCACTGGAGTGGGAGCTACAAATCATCAGGGCTTGTGTTCTTTGGAGGGCCAGACACTGGTGAGAGTGGGGTGTGTGTGTGCACATGGAAGGACTTGAAGGGCACAATGAACTGTCTCAAAACACTGTCAAAGCAGGAAAATCCCATAAGGCACCACAAGACATAAGCACTGGTGGCAAACAGGAGGGCCTTTAATTCCAAGGCCTAAAGGGAGGTGAAGCTTTGGAAGTAGCCCACAGGACAGAATTGCACTATTTCTTTCTTTCTCCCTCCTATTTACTGTTAAATCAAAGCTGGACTGCTGACTTTGGCACATGGTCTCCTTTGCAGCTGAATTTGGGCAGAGGTGTCTGATGTGGTTTGAAGCTTGGCTCCCTGCCAAGTCTCCAAACCCTACCACAAGAAGTCCGTCCCGCCCCCCAAAACCTCAGGGAGAAGAGGGAGAAAAACTGGAACGAGAGAGAGACAGCTAAAGTGATATATATAAATATATTTACACTTATGTACTGTTATATAAAATTTGAAATATATATACAATTTCACAAGGGAAAGGGAAGGGGGAAGGGAAAAGGAAAAAACCTAAAATAAAATATATATATCCCAATTAGTAGCCCGAGATCTAGTAACTAAAGAGTTAGCAAAGAAAAATCCCACCATTCTCCCTGGGACAACCGAGAGTCTCTCCGGAACGATCACCGGCAACCTCCGCCTCCCAAGGTCGACAAGGCCTAACCAGGCCTCGCTCCCCAACACGGCAGACTCAACAGCAGGGAACCTGCACCTCCAAGCTGCCGGAAGGAAAGAGAACGAACACCTCTCCTCCTTTCTTCTTATAGTCTGGTTTACGTAGAAATCGTAGGGAATACTGGGTAAATCTGGACCCTTCTTTGGTTACAAACTGGTCACCAAGGAAGGCCTAGCCCAAACCACCACAGTGTCTCTTAATAATGGGAACCTGAGAGTATCCAAGAAGTTTTAGAGTGGCCACTGGGTTCCATGAGGTTCCACAGAGTCACAGGGTCCATTTGGCTTCGTAAGGCTCTGCAGTGTGATAATGGACCCTTGATTCCATGGGTTTGCAAAATGTCTCAGGACTCCTTTGGTTCTAGGAGGCCCCACATATCACAGTGGCCCCTTGGTTCCATG
>NW_021940567.1:6619-9267 GCF_001715985.3 Manacus vitellinus
CTGGAGTGCTGTGTCCAGTTCTGGGCCCTCAGTGCCAAAAGGCCCTTGAGGGGCTGGAGCGTGTCCAGAGAAGGGAACGGAGCTGGGGAAGGCTCTGGAAAACATGTCTGCTGAGGGACGGCTGAGGGAACTGGGCTGGTTGAGTCTGGAGAAGGGGAGGCTCAGAGGGGACCTCATTGCTCTCTGCAATGACCTGAAAGGAGGGTTTAGTGGGGTGGGGGTTGGTCTCTTCTGGAAAGCCTTTAGTGACAGGAAGAGAGGAAATGGCCTTAAATTGTATCAGGCAAGGTTCATATTAGATATTCAAAACCCAATTTTCCACTGAGAGAGTGCTCAGGCATTGGAACAAGGAGCCCAGGGAGGTGGTGGAGTCTCTGGAAGCATTCAGGTGGCATCTGGATGTAGCACTTTGGGATGGGGTTTAGGGGTGATTCTGGTGGTGCTGGGTTGACAGTTGGACTAGAAGATCTGGAAGGTCTCTTCCAACCCTGATGATTCTGTGATTCTCTGACCTGTCATCCCTGTTTGCAGGTTTGTGCTCTAACAAGACCCTGGGGATGTTTTCTCTGTTGGGACCACAGAAATTGTGTTGTGTGAGGTTTTTTCCTCTACAATCAAAACAAGGAGTAATTAATGATAAATCCAGCAGGTGGCTTTCAAGTAATAACTTGGTCCAGTTTGTCCAACTGTGTCCAAACAGGTGAGGAAAATCTGGAACTTTAGAAGGGTTAGTTTTTTACCTCATTAGCAGGATATCCAGGGGTGCACCAAGTGCCTTCCAGTGAGGAGCACAAGAGACGAGTAGACATTGACAACATTGTTCTAATGTTATTGTCACTGGAGCACAGAGTGAGATCACTTCTGAGTTATGATTCTTTAATTAGTGATTGAGAATAAAGAGAAAATCACATATTTCATGACACTTCAGGATTTATTTCCACACTCTTAACAAGAAGGTATTTTCCAGATGGACTTTGAATAAGGTTCCATGGTATATTGCAAATTTCTATCTCAGGTTAACAGTCTACTTCTTCCCAAAGAAATTCTCAGCAGCTAACACCCTTTCATCATCTGACTCTTTCCCTGATGGCTTGAGCTTGTTGCTCCTTTTGGTAAATACCCATTTGACACAATGCACTGGGCAGCTTCTGCCAAGTGCCACTGAATCTCACTTCTTCCCTTGCCTTGAGGTCGTTGTGCTTTAAGAATCTGGCTGTTCAGATGCCCTGAAATGTCTCTAGTATTTCAATGGGAAGAATCTTCAAGATGTGCTGTTTGGCACACAGGAAAAATTCCCTGCCCAGAGAGCCATGGAAATGTAGGTGCTGCTCAGTAATGCCCCTTGACTGGGACAGGCACTGCTAAGGATGTTTTCCTTCCCCTCTCTGATTCCATTCCCACTGTTTTGTACAGACTATTTGTGGGAAGATTTTGCACTGTACAGTTTGAGAAGTTAGTGCAGATGTGTGTTTGCAGGCATGTTCTTCTTCTGTATTCTTGGATCAAATTCAGGAAACTGATACCTGGCTTGAGCTTTTTTCCCCCCCATAGTACTGTTTTTATTTATTTCTACAGAACAGCTTGAGAAAATGAAGGTACACTTAGCCCCAGGTTACTTGCTGCTGTAATCTCTTCACCTTTTTTCTTTTCCCCTCCCCCAAACTGATGGGTAACTGTGAAACCCAAGGTCAGGAATGTGGTTGGAATTCCAGGCCCCAGTCTGGGGGAGGGGACACTTTCAGTCCCCAGGGGAAGAAGCCACTGCTTTGTTTATCAACAGGCAAGGGACAGCCCAGGATTTCTGGTTCTCCAAGCAGCAGCACTGGCAGGGAAGAGCTGCTGGCTTGGATGGAAGAGGGTTGATAGAAAAGTAGTGATGGCTCACAGGGGGAGAGGAAAAATGAATTATTTAGGGCTGTAAAGCAGGGAGGATGACAAGGTAACAAGGTAGTGGAAGCCACATGAACAGGAAAAGGAGGGCTTAGAGGAGACAGATCAGGACAGAAGGAGAGACCCTCATGTTTCAGCCCCTGAATATCAAATCTTAGGAGATCATGAAGGAAAGTAGAAACGAAGCTCACCTGTCCTTTGATGAGTTTCCAAATGGATCGGCTGTCATATTTTAAGGAGGGTGTATTCCAGGGAACTTAACACAGAAAAGTGACCCCATCAAATGACACATGTATAGGGATTCCTTATGGGTGATTTTTATATGAGAGAACACATACACATGCAAAGATTTGAAAGCATTTTGGAATAAAAACTATTGAAAAAGAGCCAAATCTATAAATAGACACTTGGAGAGATACTCAGTACAAACAATATATTTGCATTTTCATGTTTTGCTCATGTGCACATGTAAATCAGTTTGTAGGACCTGTATTTTGAGTTCATATAGTCATACAGAGAACTATACATAAAGACATCATATTGAGGTTCTGATTTGATCCCCAAATCTATGTTTATCAAATTGTTACTTAATAATGTTCTAATACAGTACCGTGCATTAGTACCTCTCATTTTAAAATGTGTTAAAAACAGATTTTTTTGTCCCTGATGTTTCTACTGAGTACTTGTATTTTACTCTACATTTCAGAGCTCTTTAATCCAGTGCTCACAAGCCAATCTACATCTTGATGACAGAGTTC
>NW_021940568.1:0-5536 GCF_001715985.3 Manacus vitellinus
CTTCAGCAGCTGCTTCAATCTTCTCTCAGTACCTCAGGATCATGGGCTGGGCTGCAAACACACCGTGGGGCTCATTAAAATCCAGAAATCCCTCAGGATCTCTTTGTCTTCCTTTAATTGTCTTCAAGGCAATTTCAAAACAAGTCTTCCAAGTTTGTACTTTTTTTTTTAATTCAATTATAGACATTTTGTAGTTCAGAGAAGAGGTGATAGAGGTGTTCTCCAAGTGATCTTGATGCTGAGTGTCCCCTTTAGGAGATTCAGACTGACCCTGTATGATCAACCTTGCTCCTCACCAGTTCTGACATGGCCCATCTTGGACTGACAGCTGATGCAGCACCAAACACACCGTGGGACTCATTAAAACACTGAAAAACAAATTATTTATTTTTATTTGTCTTAAAGTCTTCCAGACATCAACAACTGATTGGAGTTGTTTTGTAGTTTAGCTAAGAAGGAAGATTTTAAAGTGGAAGTCATGAAAAATATATATTTTTTGATGAAAGGGAATGATTTACACAGAGCCTTGGAATGCAAGATGGTCAGGGTACCAAGGATTTGGATCCAAAGACAAGGGGGCAAAAGACATTATTAGCACTTAATGATTGACCAATTGAAATATTATCAAGTGGTTCAATAGCACTTGCTAAAGTTTAACAGTGACTGAATTCTAGATTCACAAAAACAACATTCACACCACAGTCAATTCACACACACACCCAGGCAGGGAATGTTCCAAGGCTTTCATGGGATGACTGATTATCCTGTGTTCCCCAACTGTTCCACTCCAGATTGTTCCCACATTGATCATCCAGCAGCACCTGGTCCAGTCCAGGGACACTTCACCACACCCCTGGTCCAGTCCAGGGGCTCGTCATTGCTCAGCTGGTTTGGTCAAGGCTTGTCAGGAGCTCCTGAGATCATACTTATAAGAAGGATGAGGACAGACTTAGTTGTAATAAGACAAGTGATAATGGTTTTCAACTAAAAAAGAGCAAATTTGAACTAGATATTAGGGAGAAATTTTTTACACTGAAGGTGATGAAACACTGGTACAGGTTGCCCAGAGAGGTCATAGATGCCCCACCCTTGGAAACATTCAAGGCCAGGTTAGAAAGGGCTGTGAACAACCTGATCCAGTTCAACGTGTCCCTGTTCATTGCAGGGGGGTTGGACTAGATGACCTATAAAAGTCCCATCAGATTCAAACTATTTAGGATTCTATAGTTCTTTCCTACAGAGCCAAGGCTGACAGGGATCCCACAGGTTTCAGACCCAGCTGAGCATCCCCTTTGATGGCCCATCTGGCAGCTCTGCTAAAAAGCTGCTGCAAAGAACTTCCAGACCTAAAGGAGCTTTTGTGCTGGGCTGAGCTGTGGCTCTCAGGGCTGGGGGTTGGCTTTTGGCTGCCAGGTGCCCACCAAGGCTCTCTCACTCCTTCTTCTCCAACCCCCTTGGTGCCTGCAGGGTTGTTTCTCCCACATTTCTCTCACTCCTCTCTGGGTTACAGCACCCTGGATTTTATCCTTTCTCCAAAGGGTGATCACAGAGGTGCCTCTGGAATTGCATTTTGGCTCAGCTTTGGGCACTGGCTGGGCCATTTTGGAGCCACCTGAAACTGGCTCTCTCTGACACAGAGTCAACTCTTGATCTCCTCTTCCCTAAGGGAAACCTGCAGCCCCCTCCCTGCTACCAAACCTGATCCACAGGGTCATTCAAGTGCCCAGGAATAGAGGAGGTCATTGAGCCCATTATTCCTCAGGCTGGTTAAACAAGGCTTTGTCCTCTTCCTGTCCCTGACTGCAGGTTCTTTCTGTCAGAGCAGAGCTGTGCTGGACCTCAGCCGTGCTTTGCTCCAGAGCCTGCTGGGGTGGGGGCAGATGGCAATGGCAGAGGGACTGAGGTGCCCCAAGGAGAGCAAACCCTGCTGTCCCCAGGGCCAGAGAGACACAGGGCTGGGCTGGGCAGCCTGGCAGGACAGGGCTTTGCTGCCTGGGGGGTCTCTGCCATTGTGGAGGGCCTGGAGGCCTCAGGTGACTCTGATCTGCAGGAAGGAGAAGGTGCTGATGGAAATGTCCTTGGCTTTGGACCTCCTGTGATCCAGGAGCACTGTGAAAATCACTGGTCTGTTCCTTGGCTGCAGCATCACAGGGATGGCTAAGGGTTATCAAGCATTGGAACAGAATGTCCACGGAAGTGGTTGAGTCACCACAGAATCATAGAATTGTTAAGGTTGGAAAAGACCTCTGAGATCATGGAGGTCAACCATTAACTCAACACTGGCATCTTCACCACTGAACCATGTCCTCAAGTGCCACAGCTCAATGTTTTTTGAACACTTCCAGGGATGGTGACTGTGAGACCCCAGGTTTGAGCTACGAGCTCAGCAAAGGGGTTTTACTGAAATATAAAATGCACCAAAAATTTCCACCCTCCAAATATTTTAAAAGGGCCTTCAATTCTTTTAATACCTTGAGAGAGACCACAAGGGAGAAGACACTGCACACATTTTCTCAGGAGGTCAAAAAAGACACTTTTACTGCCAAACTTCAGAAAATAAGGGAGTTTGGCAAAAGGTTATAGGGCAACATTCAACCAGAATAGAGCATTCCCCAAAGCATTGACTGATCACAGGCCAACCCATCCCAGTCAGCTGGATGGTTCATTGACAATGTGTCCTGAGGGGTGGCACCTCCGATGCCATAGAAACCCCTCCCCTGGATTAGGAAACCTTTGGAATTCAGGAGCTGTTCCAGTGGAGCATGAAAATGAACAGCAATTTTCCCAAAGCCCAGCCCCAAGCAGAACAAAGCCAGGCCCATCAGTGTCAGAGCAAAGGTCCCCCATGGCTGTGTCCCTGTGGCCGCTGAGGCGGCAGCGCAGGCCCGAGGCGGTGCCGGGTCCCGGTGCAGCCGGGGCAGAGCGGCGGCTGCGCGAGCGGCAAACCCGGCGGTTGAGTGCGCAGCCCGTGGGAGGCGGCGGGCTCCGGGCACAGACGCGGCGGCAGCCGCTGGTGGCTCCTGGAACCCAGTGGCCATTGGGACACTGCAGGGCCTGCTGGAATCCAGGGGCCGGGGGGACACTGGGGAGCCTCTTGGAGCCAAGGGAACCCTGGGATGTTTTGGAACATCCTGGAATCAAGGAGCCATTGTGACACTGCAGGGCCTCATGGAACCAAAGGAGCTCTCAGAGTTTGTGCAACCTCATGGAATCAAGGGGACATTTCTGGCAGGATGCTCTGCTCTGATAATACCTAAAAAATGGTCAGAGAATGCAAACAATGCACACTCTCTGTGGTGAGTAACTGCTGGTGTCAAGGTGCTGTTTTTAATGTTGAATTATTCTAAACCCAAAATGCTTCATGAAACTTCAGACACACATCCTGCTTTCTGAAGCAGGATTTGACAGATAAGCTGCTCCCTGGCTGCAAATATGTCTGGCAGTCAAACCCTTGATAACTATAAAAGCCCCGTCCAACTGTCATTTGGAATATTCTTCCACAGACTTCCTTGAAGTGTGTGGAGCTTCTACCATGAAGCAGGGACAGCTCTTCATGGTCACTGCCCAGGGGTTAAGTGAAAGAGAGAGAACTACCCCTTGTCATTGTGGGATGAGTTACCTCAATGTCTGCTTCAGGATTGTTTCTTTTTGCTGGCTTTGATCCAATTGCTTGAATAGAGTTACTTTGATAGACTCCACTGTCCTATCTTACACTATACTACTAGGGGTTTTTGGCTTTTATAATTTGAAGTAAATAATTTTCTTTAAGGTCTTTCATCTGTTCATTTTCTGATCAATTTTTTGTTCATTTGTCAAAATAAATAATTCATTTTAAAAAAATATTTCTGACTTGCCATCACTAAAACCTGCAGGACAAAGTGATTGAATCACACCTGTATAATTCCTTCAATTGAAACCAAACTCTGAGCCTGAGATTGGATCCAGCCACCCCCAGGCTCCTCTCTGAGAAGGAATTTAGAAAGCAAGGGGGTCCTTTGTGCATCTCGTAGCTCAATGAGTTCAGCACAGAATCCCCCTGCACACACACAAACACACAGGCATGGGAATCTACACACACACTCCTGTTCATCCCTGCACAGACATAACCCAGACAGACTGGCAGGGGAACTCCACACACCATTCCCACATCACAACATGGGAACGGTTAGAAAAACATAAAATATGTACACCAACCCTCACTGCACTGCAGCATTCACAGGATGTGACACCTGTGTCCACTTTTGAAATGTTACAGCCATTCTACACAGCCTTTATTTCCTGTCAGCTGAGTGTTCTATCAGCTGCATTCTAAGATGAAACTCCAGGCACATGAACATCTGAATTTGTTCCACATTTAAACGCTGCTGCACATTTTTAAATGGAGAAAGGAGGGAAACTGCTCAGTGTTCAAATTAATAAAACACAGTGAGCCACAAAAGGCAAACGTACATAGTGTGCAGCAGCTTCCTGGAGTTACAGATCTGCTCAATGTTTTATGTTTGTCATTCAGAGACCATGTTTACATTTATTAAACTACTCTCGTTCTGCTCCCCCACCCCCCTTTTTTGGAGTGTTTCAATTGCCTTTCCTTCTTCCAACAGCTGTGACAACTGTTAAAACAGTCAGTAAAATTAAGTCTGCTCTATAATCCTTTAGTCAACGTTACATTGTAATCAGAGGTTGAGGGAGATTTCCTGTTATGAATGCATTGATTAATTTAAACTTATTAAATTGACACATATGTCAAAATGATTCGATACATTTATTGCATGTTGGCTCATTAAATATTAGTTATTATTAGTGCTACTGTTATTGCTGAAAGAGCAAAAATTCAAGAGTGCAGCTGGCTTTAAGTTATTGCATTCTTTAACATGCTCTGCCTTCAAATCAAAGCACACCTAGTGATGGTCAGACAGATGTCTCTGCACTCTCAAAATGTTCAGACAATTTTTAGCTTGAATCCTCTCTCCCCTCACCTATAACACAAGAACTGCAGAAACTACAACACCTATTTTGTATGTCCTTATGCTCACATGTGCATATGCAGGTCACAATGTACAGTCAAATCACAATTGCTATGGATATTATTAATGTGTCAAACTGTGGGGTTTATTAATTGAGACAGGGAAGCAGATATGTTTCTGAATGTTAGTTCTTTCTCTGTGCCCATTCAATCCCACACGCCTCAAGCCCTGCACTCACAGAATATATTGGGAGTGTTTTAAGATGGCTTTTAACTGAGCAAAAGAGGAAGAAAAAAATTAGTTTGAATCTTGCACCAGAGCCAAAAAGACATGTCCTCTGATTTCATTAAAATGCATCTACTCGAAGAGGCTTATCTAAACTAATCCCTCAAATTAGCTGTAAGAAGGGACATTCAAGAAAGCTCCTTTGGGGGGGCTGGAGGGACAAAGCATCCACAAAAAACAAACAAACAAGAAAAACCCAACCTAACACCCAACTTATCATCTCTTTACATGTTTTACAAAAAATGTTTCACTGTAGTAAAAGCTTCAGAAACTGCATTCTTACATTT
>NW_021940568.1:7071-8267 GCF_001715985.3 Manacus vitellinus
ATAAGAAGAAAGGAGGAGAGGCCTTCGCTCTCTTTCCTTCCGGCAGCTTGGAGGTGCAGGTTCCCTGCTGTTGAGTCTGCCGTGTTGGGGAGCGAGGCCTGGTTAGGCCTTGTTGACCTTGGGAGGTGGAGGTTGCCGGCAATCGTTCCAGTGTGACTTTCTGTTGTCCCAAGGAAAGTGGTAAGATAGTTTTTTTCCCAATTCTTTTAGTTGCTAGATCTCGGGCTACTGATTGGGATATATATATATATATATTATTTTGATTTTGTTCTTTTTCTATTCCCCCCTTCCCTTTCCCTTGTGAAATTGTATATATATTTCAATTGTATATAACTCTAACATAAGTGTAAATGTATTTATATATATTACTTTACCTGTCTCTCGTTTCGGGTTTTCTTGGTTGTTTTTTCTCCCTATTCTCCCTAAGGTTTGAGGGGGGACACGACTTCTTGTGGTAAGATTTGGAGACTTGGCAGGGAGCCAGCTTCAAACCATATCACATCACATCCTCCCCTATGACATCACATCTCCCCTATGACATCACAGCTGTCCTGTGACATCAGATTCCTTCTTCTGATATCAAGGCTCCTCTATGATGTCACATCCATCATATGACATCACATCTCTCCTGTGATATCATAAAATCCCTGTGACATCACGTCCTCCCCTATCATATCACATCGTTCATGTGACATCACATCTCCCCTATGACATCACACCTCCCCATGACATCACACCTCCCCATGACATCACAACTCAATTGTGACATCATAGCTCCCCTGTGACATCACATCTCCCCTATGACATCACATCCATCATATGACATCACACCTCTCCTGTGATATCCCATCATCCCTGTGATCTCACGTCCTCCCCATGATCTCACGTCCTCCCCGTGACATCAAAGCTCCCCTATGACATCACATCCTTCCTGTGACATCACAGCTCCCCTGTGACATCACACATGCCCTGTGATATCACATGTGCCCTGGGACATCACATCATCCCCTGTGACATCACATCTCCCTATGATGTCGCATCCATATGACATCACATTCTCCCTGTGACATCACAACTCCGCAACACATCACAGCTCCCCTGCAACATCACACCTTCCCTGTGACATCACATCTCTCCTTGTGACATCAAGGCTCCTCTGTGATGTCACATCCATGATATGTCATCACATATATTTG
>NW_021940569.1:0-3055 GCF_001715985.3 Manacus vitellinus
CAATACATTTTCCCTGCCCCTGTGCCAGGGCAATGCCCTGGGCCAGTTCTTCTGTGAAATCCCACACATCCTCAAGCTCTCCTGCTCACACTCAGGATACCTCAGGGAAATTGGGCTTCTCTTGTTTACTGTCTCTTTAGGACTTGGTTGTTTCATTTGCATTGTGTTCTCCTATGTGCAGATCTTCAGGGCTGTGCTGAGGATCCCCTCTCAGCAGGGACAGCACAAAGCCTTTTCCACCTGCCTCCCTCACCTGGCCGTGGTCTCCCTGTTCCTCAGCACTGGCACATTTGCCTACCTGAAGCCTCCCTCCATCTCCTCCCCATCCCTGGATCTGGTGGTGTCAGTTCTCTACTCAGTGGTACCTCCAGCACTGAACCCCCTCATCTACAGCCTGAGGAACCAGGAGCTCAAGGATGCCCTGAGGAAAATGATGACTGGATGCTTTTCAGGAGCAATAAAAAACCAGTTTTCTGGTGCATAGCATTCAGAATGGGACTCCTTAATGGCCCAACCTTCCTGCTCAGTATTTTCATGGAGGTCATCAGGTTCTTCTGGCAATATTTCTGTGCAATTAAATATTGTTATACATCTGCCTTCTAATTTAGTTTCTATTCATTGAATTGGACCCAGAGATATATAACTGATGAATTGTACTCTCTGACTATTTTAAAAAAATAAAGGACCCTGCAGTGCACTCTTTGTCCAAGACCCTTCTTCTTAGATGTTCTTACAGGACAGCACACTGCAGGACAGGGGGTATTTGCAAACGGGAAGGGGACAATAATCCCAGCCCAGCAGCACTGCCAGGGATCAGCAGTGCTTGGTCTTTGCAGAGCTGCTCTCTTTCCACTTCCACACTGTCCTCCTGAGCCCCTTTCTCGCTGTAAGGCCTGAGTGCTCTCTGAGCACAGTCCTGTGGGCTGGAAGCCCTTGGAGCACAGGCAGGGACAGGTCCTGGGAACTTCTGAAGCAGAGCTGGGCTCCCTTCCAGCATCTCCAGGATGCTGTGGGATCTTCTGAGGGCAGGGCATGTACTGGGTCACTTCTTCTGTCACCTTGCTCCAGGGCTGGAACTCTCCTGCAGTGTCACCATGACACTCCTGCTCTCTGCTTTCCAGGTTCCGTTTTCAGATCCAGTCTTCCCCTCCTGTTCACAGGGACATCCTGGGAGTGCTTCAGAGCTGCCATCCTGGGGCAGCTCCTGCCCAGCGTGGGCAGGCACAAGGTCTCTCCAGCTGCTCCTCTCCCCTCCCCAGTGCCACTGTTTTCTGCAGCCTCCTCCTCCTTGCCCAGTGCAGCCCTCCTGGCACAGTTGGGCACAGCCCTTGTTCTACCCCCTCCTCAGGCATCTGCCCAACCCCCTCAGCTCCAACCTGATGGTCAGAAACCTTCAGGGCAGGGAGGCACCGGGGAAATGCTGAGGGAACCTTTCAGCTGCACTCAAATCCAATTGGAGGGGTTGGCCTCGAGGAAGAAATCCCTTCTCATTCTCCAGAACCACCAGGACAACCTGTGTTGTGTCCTGGGCACTCCTCTGGAAGTGTGGCCTATGGAAAAGGTTTTGGTGTCAGGGATATTGAGAAGGCTGGGCAGTGTCACTGGGAGACCTCTCCCAAACCCTTGCAAAGGCCAGAGCCATCCCAGAGCTTCCTGGGGCCTTGGCAAAGGCAGACATGGAACCAGTCTGCAAACAGGGCAGCAAGGAGAGTTGGCAGAGTTCCAGACTGCTCAAGCTGGGAAAGGAAGGGGATATGACAAGTCCTCCTGCAGCCATTGCCAGGCATGGGAAGGACAAGGCAGGGATTGCAGAACCCCTGTGGGAGGGAATAGAGGATGTTCTGTGCCCAGACTTTATCAAACCCCTTGACATGGTCTCCTGTGGTCTTCTTATGGCCAGATTGTTGAGCTGGACTGAAGAAGTGGAAGATGTGGTGGTGAGAATTTGGCTGAATGAAAAGTGCCAAAGAAAATCCATGGTACAAAGTCCTCTTGGCAGCAACTTCCTGATGAAATCTCTCAGTGATCAGGCCTTGAACACCACTATATAACATCTTTACTATCTCTCTGTGCAATGGGACAAAATGTATTTTCAAATCCTTTGTGAATGATTCCATATTTCAGGGAGCCCTTGAAATGGTTTAAAGACACATATTGGGGTGGGAACTCCAATCAAATGAACTCACTCCCCTTTTATTCCCCACCAATACAGGGAGACAAAATACAAGGAGGCATAAGTAAAAAAATAAGAGTTTACTGACAAGAAATACAGTAGCAAAACCAGCAATACCAACAGAACTATTCAAAGCAACAGCAGAGAGAGAATTTGCCTCCTCTCTACCCATCTGCCCCTGATGGACCCTGCCGGTCCGTGCGGCAGCGGGGGGGAGGCAGCGGCTCTGCTTGATTCCATGGAGTTCTGGGGAGGCACAGTGGGTGCCATGAGACATTTCAGTGTCACTATGGCCCCTTGGTTCCACGGGGTTCTGAGATGTCTCAGAGTTCCTTTGGTTCCAAAGAGTCATGGAATGGGCCCTTGTCACAATGGTCCCTTGGTTCCCTGAGATTCCACAGTGTCCCTGCATTCCTTTGGTTCCATGAGGCCCTGCAGTGTCACGGTGCCACTTGATTCCGTGACATTACAAAGAATCAGAATGGCCCCTTGATTTAAGGCCAACTGCACATGGGGCTGCCTTGGGGGGAGTGTGGGCACCCAGACAAGGGAGTTGTCACCCCCCTGGACTCAGCCCAGGGGTCACCACATCTGGACTGGTCTGTCTGTCTGTGAGGTTCCCCATTCTGGAGGAAGGAGGAAGAACTGGAGAGGGTCTAGAGGAGATCTGACAGGATGGAGCTTTTCTCCATATTGGAAATAGAATGAAATCTCCACAAAGAGTAGCATGGAAGGTTCAAACTGAGGGTGAGGAAAAAGAAATATCACTCAACGGGGACCTTTGTTCTGCAAGAGGTCACCCAGAGGGAGTCAGGATCAGCCCATGGCTTTGTGTTCCAGGGAACAGCCAGAGCTGGTGCAGAGACATCAGGGAGGGTCTAG
>NW_021940569.1:3929-5371 GCF_001715985.3 Manacus vitellinus
TTCTGACATGGCCTATCTTGGACTGATGCAACTCCAAACACACTTTGGGACCATTATAACACAGGAAAACAAATTATTTTCCTTTCTTTTAATTGTCTTCAAGTCATCAAGATTTCTACTGCTAATTGGAGTTGTTTTGTAGTTTAGCTAAGGAGGAAGATTTTAAAGTGGAAGTCATGAAAAAAAAATATATTTTTTGATGAAAGAGAATGATTTACACAGAGTCTTGGGTCAGGGTGCAAAGGATTTTGATCCAAAGACAAGGAGGCAAAAGACATTAGTAGCACTTACTCATTGACCTATTGAACAATTATCAAGTGATTCAATAGCATGTGCAACAATTTTAACAGTGACTGAATTATAGATTCACAATAACAACCTTCACACCACAGTCAATTCACACCCACACCCAGGCAGAGATGTGTGGACACATCAATAGCTGGGTGTGGAAAGGTCCCTCTCCCAAATTCTCCTTGTTGTCAGGGAAACACTCCCCCAAATCCCTTTGTGTTTCCCACCAGACAAGGGTCACAGCTGGAGGAGTGTTTGTTGAGGGGGATCAGAATTGTCCTGGGCATCAGGGAGGGTCTTTGGAGTGTTGCAAACTGGAGGGTTCCCGAGCTGGGAGAGGCTGCCAGAGGTGTCCCACTGAGAGGGAGGTGCTGGGGAGCTGCCAGGGCCTCCCTCAGCCCCGCTGCTTGTGGGTTCCCAAGGGGACTGGCTTTAGTTATCTGCTGAATTTCCCTCCTGGTGTCAGGAATGACTGGAGTTTCCAAACTATTTGGGAATTGTATCCAAACTGTTCCATTAGGGCTGTGATTCAGGCAGGGAATGTTCCAAGGCATTCATGGGATGACTGATTATCCTGTGTTCCCCAACTGTTCCACTCTGGATTGTTCCCACCTGTATCATCCAGGAGCACCTGGTCCAGTCCAGGGACATTTCCCCACACCCTTGGTCCAGTCCAGGGACTCTTCATTGCTCAGCTGGTTTGTTCAGGGCTTGTCAGGAGCTCCTGAGATCGTCGACCAGGCCTGAGGAGAATGGGGGGAGGATGCACAACCACAGAGGCTTCTAAGAAAGATGTGGAAAAACATTTTGTAGGGCCTAGATATGGTGTGATAGCATAAATCATTTTAAACTCAAAAATGGCAGGTTTGAAGTAGATATAACCAAGAAGTTTTTACAGTGAGGGAGGTGAAACACTGGCACAGATGCCAAGAGAGGTGATGCCTCATCCCTGGAAATGTTCAAGGGCAACTTCGATGGGACTCTGAGCAATGTGATCTAGTTGTGGATGTTTCTGCTTAGTGCAGAGGGTTGGACTTGATGAATGTCAAAGATCCCTTCCTACCAAAACTCTTCCATCATTCTACTGGAGCCAAGGCTGACAAGGATCTCCCAGGTTTCAGACTCAGCTGAGCATCCCCTTTGATGGCCCA
>NW_021940569.1:6168-8139 GCF_001715985.3 Manacus vitellinus
GTTTGGTCTTTTTCCCTCCTTTTGATTTTCCTTTCCTCTGACCCATGAGTTTTTTCTTCATTGTCTTGTGCCTTGCTGGGCACTTGATGGCAAGACAAGTTTATCCCACTCACTCATCTTGACCACATTTTTGTCCTAGTCACCATTAACTAGACGAGGTTTCTCACAGACTCGCTGCAACTTGGCATCATCCACAAAGGAGTGGAAAGTGCATTTCATCCCATCACCCAGAGACATAATAAAGATGTTCCATAGAAATGTCAAGGACTCGTCCCTGATGGATGTCACCTGGGAATTGCTGCCAAGAGGAATTTGTGCCATGACTTTTGACCCTCATCAGTCATTCAGCTTCCCACTCACCACGTTTCCCTTGTCCAGTCCAGCTCTCACCAGTCTGGCTCTAAGGAGACCACAGGAGACCATGTCAAGAGCCATAAAACAGTCTGGGCACACAACATCCCCTTCTTTTCCCTCCCACAGGGGTTCTGCAATCCCTGCCTTATCCTTCCTATGCCTGGGAATGGCTGCAGGAAGACTTGTCATATCCCCTTCCCTGCTGAGCCTGAGCAGTCTGGAACTCTGCTCACTCTCCTTGCTGCCCTGTTTGCAGACTGGTTCCATGTCTGCCTTTCCCAAGGCCCCAGGGAGCTCTGGGATGGCTCTGGGCTTTCCAAGGGTTTGGGAGAGGTCTCCCAGTGACACTGCCCAGCCTTCTCAATATCCCTGACTCCAAAACCTCTTCTATTATCCCACAGGTCCAGTCTAGTGCTCAGGACACAACACATATTCTCATGGTTCTGCAGGAGAAAATTAGAAGTGATTTCATTATGGAGGTCAACGGGTGGAGCAGCCCAGTCTGGTCTGGCCCCACAGCAGTGCCCAGCCCCGGGTGCTGCAGAGCTCTGGGCACTCCCCCCACAGCCTCAGCCCCCCTGAAGGGCACAGCAGCTCCTGGGGCACACAGAGGAGTCACAGCCCATGGTCACAGGAGTGATACACAGCAGGGACTGAGCTGCCAGAGCACTCAGGCCTTGGGCAAGGAGCAGAAAGGAGAGGGAGGCAGTGAAAAAAGAGCATCTCTGAAAAGGCCAAGAGCTGCTGCTCCCTGGCAGTGCTCCTGTACCAGGACTCTTTACCCCTTCTCCTCTGCACACAGGCACTGCCCTCCAGTTTCAGGGAAGTTCTTGGAGGGAGAATCTGGAAAAAAGAATTCAAGTCCTTTATTCTACTCAGAGATTGTGGCTCCTCATGTACAGAATAACAAAGGCAGGATGTTTGACAATAAAGTTGCTGCAGGAACTTTTATTTTGTTTAAATGTACACAGAGAATGATCCCTCATTTAAACAATTGTGGGTCAAAAGAAAGAGCTAGAGAGTGAATTAGGTATGAGATGGAGAATAAATTTCTGTGTTAACAACATTAAAAGAGAAAAAAAGTTAGAAACCACCCCCCAATGGCACTCTCAAAAGCTTTGTAAGGAAGACTGGGCCAGTAAAAGATTACACAGTGAGTGTTCTGCAGAAGAAAAGAGGCAGGTTGTTGCTCCTGAAAAGCATCCAGTCATCATTTTCCTCAGAGCATCCTTGAGCTCCTGGTTCCTGAGGCTGTAGATGAGGGGGTTCAGTGCTGGAGGCACCACCGAGTACAGAACTGACACAATCAGATCTAGGGATGGGGAGGAGATGGAGGGGGGCTTCAGGTCAGAAAACATGCCAGTGCTGAGGAACAGGGAGACCACGGTCAGGTGAGGGAGGCACGTGGAAAAGGCTTTGTGCTGTCCCTGCTGAGAGGGGATCCTCAGCACAGCCCTGAAGATCTGCACATAGGAGAAAACAATGAAAATGAAACAACCAAACACCAAACAGACACCAACCCCAATGAGCCCAATTTCCCTGAGGTAGCCTGAGTGTGAGCAGGAGAGCTTGAGGATGTGTGGGATTTCACAGAAGAACTGGCCCAGGGCATTGCCC
>NW_021940570.1:0-1889 GCF_001715985.3 Manacus vitellinus
GGGTGGGTGATGCAGGGGGTACCTGTGGTCAGTCCCAGGTGGATTTGGGGTGGGTGGTGCAGGAGGAAGTCTGTACCTGAGATCACTCCAGATGGCTTTGGGGTGGGTGATGCAGGGAGATGACTGTGGTCAGTCCCAGGTGGATTTGGGGTGGGTGGTGCAGGGAGATGACTGTGGTCAGTCCCAGGTGGATTTGGGGTGGGTGGTGCAGGAGGAAGTCTGTACCTGAGATCACTCCAGATGGATTTGGGGTGGGTGATGCAGGGGGTACTTGTGGTCAGTCCCAGCTAGATTTGGGGTGGGTGGTGCAGGGGGTACTTGTGGTCAGCCCTGTCTGGATTTGGGGTGGGTGGTGCAGGGGGATGTCTGTGGTCAGTCCCAGGTGGATTTGGGGTGGGTGGTGCAGGGGGTACCTGTGGCCAGCCCCAGGTCCTGCTGCCCCAACCTGTCCCCTGCCCCCCAAACCCTGCAGTGTCGCTGCTGAAGAACCTGAAGCACGCCAACATCGTGACCCTGCACGACATCATCCACACCGAGCGCTCCCTCACCCTCGTCTTCGAGTACCTGGTGGGTCTGGGGGGCTCTCTGGGAACGGGAGGACAGTGTGGGTGGGTGAGGGGGGCCAGGGGAAGGACAGCCTGACCTGTGCCTCCCACTGCAGGACAACGACCTCAAGCAGTACCTGGATAACTGTGGGAACCTGATGAGTGTGCACAACGTGAAGGTAAAGGGGGGTCCCCCCTGCCCCTGCATGTGGGGAGCTCACCCGGAGGCAGGGGAAGGCTGGAGACCCCTTCTCCCTTCAATTCAGCCCTGTTACTCCTCTTTGGCCTTTTTCAGCCTGTTCTGACACTCCACCAGCATTTCTCTGGTCACTGCCACCCTAAATAAAATCACTGTGCGTGCAGACCCGACTGACCCCCCTTTCTGTGTCTCTGAACCCTTCCCTAGAGCATGTCCCACCCCGGGCCAGCTTGGAGGGGTCTTTCCTGGCCATGAGTTTGGGATACCTCGAGGCAGGTTCATTTTTAGGGCCCGTGTCCTAAAAGTGCTGAGTGCAACCCCCTTCTCCTCCCCGCAGATCTTCATGTTCCAGCTGCTGCGGGGTCTGGCTTATTGCCACGGGAGGAAGATCCTGCACCGAGACCTCAAACCCCAGAACCTGCTCATCAACGAGAGGGGGGAGCTCAAACTGGCTGATTTTGGTAGGTGACCCTCTCCGGGGGTGATGCAGCGTTAGGAGGAGGTGCAGCTCCTCTGATGTCCGTCCCTTCCGTCCCCAGGACTCGCCAGGGCCAAGTCAGTGCCCACGAAAACATATTCCAACGAGGTGGTCACGCTGTGGTACCGCCCCCCCGACGTCCTGCTGGGATCCACGGAATATTCCACCCCCATCGACATGTGGTGAGTCACAGCCCCAAATGGGGCTCCCTGGGCTCTCTGGGGTGGTGGGTCAGGAATTTCCATCCCCATCCCCACGGTGTTGGTTATGCCAGAGGGTGGGGGGCTCTCCCAGAGCTGTTTTCCACGTCCCCTGGGGGTCGAGGTCTCCAGAACGTGCTGTCCCCATGGGGGTGAGAGGGGATTAGAAAGGACAGAGCTCCTGGAGGTCATTCCCTTGCTCCAGGAGCCTCATCCCTGGAAAAGTGGGGGGGGTTGCCCGCGGGGCTTGTCCCTCCCTAATCCCGGGGGTGTCTCCCGCGCTCCAGGGGCGTGGGGTGCATCCACTACGAGATGGTGACGGGGCGGCCCATGTTCCCCGGCTCCACGGTGAAGGAGGAGCTGCACCTCATCTTCAGGCTGCTGGGTGAGGGCTGCGCTGTGCCCGCGTCCCCACGCGAGGGCAGTGGCTGCCCGCGGGAGCGGCGGGAGCGGGCACGGCCGGGATG
>NW_021940570.1:2553-3417 GCF_001715985.3 Manacus vitellinus
GGATGGGATGGGGTGGGCAGAGGTGGGCACATGTACTCTGGGGTGGGCAGGAGGACACAGGGGTGGGCAGGCATGGGGTAGCAGGGCAAGTGTGAGCAGGGAGGTGGGCAGGGCTGGTCTGGCACAGGTAGGGGTGGGCAGAGTCTGCCCATAGCCCCCCTCCAGGCTGGCAGAGGTGGGAGGATGAGGTGCTCCTCACTGGCTGCCCCGGGCAGTGCCAGCCATGTCCTCTCTCTCGGGGACAGGAGACCCACACTCAGGAGGCTTTTCCTTCTGTACCAAATGACCGTGACAGGTTCCCCTCTGCCCCCCTCCCAGGTACCCCCACAGAGGACACCTGGCCTGGGATCACATCCAACGAGGAGTTCAAGGCTTACAACTTCACCCAGTACCGAGCCCAGCCCTTGATAAATCATGCCCCCAGGTACCTGCTGGAGCAGGGGCACCAAAGCCATGGGGGGCTTGTGCTGGGTGGAAAGGGGAGCCTGGGGAGACCAGTTTCATTTTCTCCTTGTGGTGCCAGAGGCTGCAGTGTCTCTTGTCCCTGGGTGCAATTCTTTGACTTATCTCCTGTTTTTATTCCCTCTTTCTCTCAGGCTGGACTCAGAAGGCATTGACCTGCTGGCAAACCTCCTTCTGGTGAGTGGCAGAGCAGCCCAGGTGGGTGGCAAAGGGATTTGTTCCAGGGAAGGTGCTCTGGCTGCCCTCACACTGGCACTGGAGCCGGGCAGGAGAGGAGCTGTGGCTGCAGGATCAGCCCTGGCCCTACAGCTGTCCCAAAGCACCTCCCCCCAAGGATGGTGAACCCTTTACCCTGTGTCACACAAGTGAGAGGGCACAAAGCTGATGATCCATGAGGTACAA
>NW_021940570.1:5955-8030 GCF_001715985.3 Manacus vitellinus
GAGCTTCCCCATCCCAGCAGAGCTGTTGACTGGGGTCTGTCCTAGACAAGCATCCAGACGTCTGCATTGTTTGAGGTTTGCCCATCCCTGCTCTGTTCCCTCTCGCTGTGTCCAGCTCCCAGCAGGCTTGAATAGCTCATTAATTGTTTCCATTTGATAGGGAAGAGCGTGAGCAGCCTCCAGCCCCAGTGACGCAGTTGAGCCCCGTGTCAGGGCCGTGCTCTGCCGGCCCCACTCCCGGGGAGCTCCACCGAGGGAGGGCTTGGCTGGAGCCACTCTGGGCTCTCACTCTGCCCTCTTTCCTTTCACAAAGGAATTTCCTTGGATCAGCAGGGATCTGTGGGGCAGGCTTGCACTTCCCGGGGCTCCCATCAGGAATTAGCAGCTCGGCAGGCAGGAGGGCTCCGGGGGTGCAGCAGCACCTTCAGGTCCCTGGGGGAGAGGAGTGCTGCTGTGTGCAGGGGAACAGAGCCTGGATCAGACCAGGGAAAGCAGGAATCTCCTTCACCCAGCCTTGGGAAGCCCCCTCAGGACACGTGTGAGCAACCCTCGTGCACTTTTCTTGTTTGGCATTGCCATCCCCGTGGGGCATAAACCTTCCTGGGGCACTGGATGCCCAGCTGAGCCATCCCACATTCCCACTGGGAGGATGGAGACAGGACACACCGGATCAGTGTGGCCTCAGCTCTCCCTCCATCAGACAGATATTCCTGCTGAAGCTCAAAGTCACCTACAGACACCACTGGGGGAAAGACTTGGCCATGACCCTGGAGCCAGGGGGCATTCCCAGGATCAGACAAGGCAAAGACAAAGGGCCTGGTGGCTCCTGTTTATTCTTTCCCAACCTTTGCCTTTCCTACAAATCCTCCCCAGAGGAGACACTATTATTTATTAGCCCCACTAACAGCCCCAATCTGAGATAACCCCTTTTGTTCCACTCATTTAGTGGGTATTTGATTCCCCCCGAGGAGGTGATAGGGTGTGTAAATATTTGGTGCCCCACTGAGCAAGGTGAGCCTGGAGCCAAATCCCTCTTTTCCATCTCTGGGATAGCATTCCAGTCTCCATGGGCTGGCTTTATGAGGAGAGAGATCTCTTGGATACCCCCCTCTCTCCTCCCTGTGCCCTCTCCAGCAGCTCATCCCTGGCAGGAAGAGCTTTCCCAGGTTTTGGAGCACCAGCCAGCTCCCAAGTTGGATTTCATGTTAAAATTCTGGGAATTTATGTGGCTCTCCAACATTTTTTTTTCCCTTGTTTTATGGAGTCTCCCATCCAGTGCTTTGTGGAGCAGCTGCCACTCCTGGCAGATGGGGAGTCCTGACAAAAGGAAATTGTTGCTTTGTCCTTCCACACATTTTTTTTGGAATTTTTTCTTTTTTTATGGTTTCTTTTTACCAGTCCTGGTGAAAAACAGGAGTTTTGGCCGTGCCCTCAGGAAAGGCTCCGTTCTCCCAACTTTTCAACTCACAGCTGGGTAAAGAAATGTAAGTAAAGTGATGTGCAAAGTGAGGTCTGTGTTTGGGACCACAGTAACACTTGGAGGCAGAGCTGGTTCATCTCATGTCATCTCTCCATTCCCACCTGCACACGCCTTTCCTGGCCCAGCCCTTTGCCAGATCTATGTTAAGATTTTAAACAACAAAACTACATTGTATCTTGGAGACTGAGGACAAAATAAATGCCTTTTTTTATTTTTTTTCCTCTCCCTTACACAAGAGGAAAAAAAACCCCAACCTAATTAAAGGGCATTTTCCCAAGGTTCTCCAATGTTTTCTTTGGGGTTTTTTTCACCTGATCTCACCTGCCAAAAGCTCTGGCTCTGCCTGGTGGTGCTGCTCCAGCTGTGCTGCACATCTGCCCTGTCTCTGTGCGCTCCTGTAAAAGCCGATTTTGGATGTCCCTGAGCACCCCCTGTCTGGGCACAATCGCCCTGAAACCCAGTTTCGAGTTTCTCCTCCCTCCTCAGCATCGTGCTTGTCCTGCAGCAGGAAAAATGGATGCAAGTGGCCAGGATGCACAAACTGTGAACGTCCTCTGGTGTTGGTTCATTTGCAGAAGAGCAGTAATATATTTAA
>NW_021940571.1:0-1055 GCF_001715985.3 Manacus vitellinus
GGCAACAGGATAGACGCCTCTCTGAAGCGAGGGGGGCCTCTCGCCGCCATATTTAGTGCGGCCTCGGCTAAGTTCCGGTCCTGGCGGCGCCATCTTGAGTGTGGCGTCGGGACGATTTTCCGGACCGTGGCCGCCATTTTTAGTGTGGTCGTTCCGGTCCTGGCGGCGCCATCTTTCCTGTGGGCTTGGCGGACTTCCGGGTCGGGGCTTGCAGGACTTTTGGTCGATTTCTACTTCTGGTGACAGAGTCCCTCCTCGCTAATTTCTGCGCTTTCACCCCAAGAAATCTTCATGTTATTCCCCCCCCACACACCCCGGGAGAGACGGGAGACCGCGAGTCCCGCCCTGCCGCCGGAACCGGCCCTTAACTCGAGCAGGGAGCGCTGCACCGGCACGAGAGCCACTGCGCATGCGTCGCCGGTCCCTCTCCAGCCCGCCCTTACTTACTACGTAATCGCCGGCGTCTTGCCAACGACTGCGCATGCGCTGTTCAAAATTTTTTCAATGCACTTTATTCTTTCCGTCAGCAGGTGGCAGTATTTCATATCAAATATATGTGCAATTCTTTTTCTCTGTCACCAGGTGGCAGTGTTGCTAAGCGATTTTTAACTTACTGCATTTTTTTTGTTTTATAACCGTATTTGTTCGTGTAGTTCTTTTGGGAAATCGGATAATTGGCTTGTAATTGCTGAGCGGTTTGAAAATTTACTTGTGTAATTCGGCTCTTCTCCTGCTTTTAATTCTCTAGGCTCTTCTCCTAAGAGAATTAAAATCAGGAGAAGAGCCTAAAAAAAAATGAAAATCAGGAGAAGAGTCTAAAAATATAAAAATCAGGAGGAGAGCCCAAGAGAATTAAAATCAGGAGAAGAACCTAAGAGAATTAAAATCAGGAGAGGAGTCTAAAAAAATTAAAATCAGGAGAAGGGCCTAAAAAAACTAAAATCAGGAGAAGAGCCTTAAACTGAAAATCGGGAGAGAGCCTAAAAAAATAAAAATCAGGAGAAGAGCCTAAGAGAATTAAAATCAGGAGAAGAGCCTAAAAAAATTAAAATCAG
>NW_021940571.1:1501-67210 GCF_001715985.3 Manacus vitellinus
GCCAACGACTGCGCATGCGCCGGCGCTGCCACCTCGGCTGTCCCTCCCACCGCCTGACCGCCCGGCTTCGCTTTCTTACTGCGCGCGCCTTACCCGCTTTTCGGGGGCCCCTCCCTCACATTTCGCGGCTCCCCCTCCGCTGCTTTTTCGGCTCCCTGGGGTTCCCTCACCCACCTTTTGGGGTCCCCTTCTCACATTTTAGGGGTGACCCCCAAGTTACGGGGCGGAGGGCGGGGACAGGGGGGAGTAAACAGGGTGCCCAAGAAGGGTTGTTTTTCTCTTTCATTTCACTTTTCGTTTTATTGCCTTTTTAGTTTGCTCGCTTTTATTTTTTTCTTTAATTTTCTATTGTATTTTACATTTCCTTCTTTATTTTGTTAATTTTTTATTCTCTTTATTTTTCATTTTCTTTTCTTTCTCGTTTGGTTTTTATCTTTTTAGTTCTTAGTCTTCCAGACAGGGAAACGCTGCAGCTCCTCTGGGCCAGAGAAAGGCTCCCCTGCTCTTCCCTTAAACACAACGCCTGCAATGAGTGCCCTGGAAGCCCGCTCTGCTCCTGCCAGGCACTGGGGCTCACCCAGAGGGGCTTTGCCAGCATCCAATGGGAATTAAAATTACAGCCTGGGCAAAGGCGCTTCCAGCAGGACTGCTCCTGGCCAAGGCCCCTGGTCTGTGCAAGTCAGACCACTGACCACCTGGGGGGATTTTCAGGGGGATACTTGCAGCTTTTATTCTCCAGAAACTCCAGTTCTTTCTGGCACCACTTGCTTCAGTCTTCCTCTGTTGGAAGAGGTCACTTAGTCTTTCGAGGGGTCAGATTGCCAAAACCCCTCAGGCCGTCTGTCCCAAGGCTGGAGCGATCCTACCATCAGCCCGTGGCCACGAGTGGCACAGAAACCACGGGGCCAACAGCAACTCCAGGCAGCTACAGGCAGAGGTTATCCCTTCCCAGCTTTTTGGGAGGGGGGGGGAAGGTGCCTTTCCTCATCCGGCAGCGGCAGTCATCCCCGCCACAGAGCCCGCCCCGATCCTGGGCCGCCTTGGAGACAATTCCCCCGTCACAGCCCACCTCCTGCAGAAAAACGTTCAGGTTGAATGCGGGTTTTGTCGTCTTTTTAAATTTTTATTTTATCGTTAAATTTCGTTATTATTCTCTTGAAAGCCCGTGTAAGGCGGCCACCCCCCTCCCACCACCACCCACACCCCCTCCCGCCCCCGGCCGTCGCCGCCACTGCCCTTCAGGCCCGGCCCGGACCAAGGCCTCGCTCTCCGCGGGCGCCGTTCCCGAGCCCGCCCCCGAGCGCCGGGCCCTGCCTCGCAGTCGCCGCCTGGCGGACACGGCCGGGAGCGGCACTGCAGCCGCGCGCCCCCCCCACTCACCTCCAAGGGACCTCAAGAACTCCCGGAGCGCAGATTGGCAAAAATAAACGTCCTGCAAGACCGACGTTGCTTTTCGGAAGTATTTCCTTCATTTTTAAGAACGATAAAGGGCCAAATCAACAATAAACGTTATTTCATTCCTTTGCCAATAATGACCCTGCAGCTTGCCTGCCTTTCTGTGCTGACAGCAGACAGCTTGGATGCCCAGATAATCATTAGACAACTCTCTCCAACGTTTCTTAAAACCTCCTTAATCTTTCCTGTGGTAAAACCCACCCTTTTCATTGGATCGAGAAAAACAAAACCAAACCAAAGAAACCCCACCACCTGACACGGGTCACAAATTAAGAGACTTCAAGCCACGGGAGGAAAGCTAATGAACAGGTTAAGTTTCAAGGAAATCCCATGTCTTCCAACATCCTGCTCGTGTTGCCTACGCCACCTAGGCTGTCCCAGCCCACAGCTGGAGCCCACTGGGAACAGGGGGCCACCACCTCAGCCCCACAGCCCATCTTCCCCCCCCCCAGACCCAAACGCCGGACACAGAACAGACAGGAAAGAAAGAAAAAACAGGGATAGGACACAGAAGAAAACTTGAAATGTGAAGAGGGACAGGACAGTCAGCAGAGAACTAGAACCAGGGGCAGTACAGCACTGGCATATGGAGAAATATTCTAAAGCCAAGGGAGTAAGAGAGCAACAGAGACAGCAAACAAGATAAAAGACACAGAAACCAGGTCAAATGTCAAGCTCAAAAGATTAAAGTTCAAATGTGGAGATTGGAAGGTCAACAGGCACACCTTGAAGGTCATTATCCAGAGATCAAAGGTCACAAAAATGTCAGAGGTCACAGGAAGAGGTAGTTCAGATGTCAAAGGTCATTTGAAAAGTCAAAGGTCACCAAATAGGTTGATGTCACGAAGGGGTCAAAGGTCACTGGAAATGTCGAAAGTGGCCCAAAACAGCCAAATGCCACCCGTGGTCAAAGGTCAGCAGGAAGGTGAAGGTCACGCACGTGTTTGGCTCCCCTGACGGCAGCACCGAGACCGATGGGGGGGAATCCGCGCCGCCCCGCCTGCAGCACCACACTGTGGTCGCCGGGCGGCAGCAGAGAGCGCACCCCACGGCCCGGGGATGAGGAGCGCAAACACACCCTGGGACGTGAGGCAAACGGAGAGCCCTGGGCGGCATGGAAATTAAAACACAGGTCCCTGAAGCACACCACAAACCAGTGAGGATGCGACAGAGTACCCTCAGCAAGTCTGCAGTGACACAGAACTGGGAGGAGTGGCTGATAAGCCAGAGTATCATGCTGCTGTCCAGAGAGACCTTAACAAGCCAGAGAAATGGGCTGACATGAACCTCTCGAAGTTCACCAAGAGGTATTACTGTCAGTCTGCTTTTTCCTTCAAGGAGAGGACTCAGCTTTGTTATTCAACGAAAAACCCTAAATTCACCTGTCTGTGCTTCTGCCCTACACCTAGAGTACAGCCCTGCAAGAAGCTTGACAGCTCTCAACTCATGCACCAGCAGTGGCAGCGTGTTATGCCTGCACAGGGTCAAACCAAGATCTCAGATCTGAAAGCACAGCAGCAGGTTCTCAAGTGAACACTCTCGTTTGACAGTAAAAGAATTACAGTGAATAGAATTATTTTCTTAGAAGAAAATCCCACAAGAGCTACAAAGACCAAGATGTCAACAGAAGACAGAAGCTGCACTGTGGGGCTGTACCTCAGTTAGGGATCTCTCCAATTCTGCAGAAGACTGTTCCCAGCACCTGAAGGTATGTAAGATTATACTATGCTCTTTTTCCTCCTGATGTTAGATTCAATAAATTTTTACCAATAATTTACAGAGTCTTAGTGCCTTACTTAGTGTATTCACAGAGCCTACTGTTTAAGCTTCAGGGCTTACAGTTTGTTATCCAAGGACTTCAACTTTTCCATTTTGCACAGTAAGCCTTAAAATGATAAACTACAAATCTCAGCACCCTTGTCATTGGGGATTTAGATTTTATGGATGAGATTACATTTTTACATCTGGTGCCCCAATCTATAAATAAGTAAAGAGTAAATCATAATAAATACAGAGCCTCGCAAAATAAAGTAATAAACCACTAAGTTTCTTACCATAAGTAAGAAACCACTGCAAACCACAAACTCTAAACAATAAAGCGTAAGTGAAGAACTCAAAACACTCAGTTTTGAGCAAGAAATGCAAAAGAATATGAGAGCAAGAAAATGGTAAAGAGAGAAGTAAAAAGAACATGAGAATTTTTGCCTGTAGCTTTACAAGTTTTCATTTGCAAGAGCAGCAGGATGGAACACACACCAGAAACACTCTGCAATTGCTGTTTATAGGTTTGATTTCAGCCACCATTCATGTGACCATATGTGAGACTCACTGTACTAAGCTGCACTTCCATTAAACTTACCTGCAACACAGCCAGCACTAAATCTGCAGTACCATTACTAAGACAATTAATATTTATGGTCGTCTCATCTCTGTGGGCAAATATCCAGAGCCAGTGACGTCTGTAACCACCAATCAGCCTCTCTTTAAGGGAAGTGGTACCTGTTGAGAGAGAGAAATGTTTGTGACAACTGATAATACCATTCCTGCAGTCACTAACACCACCCCAAAAGCCTTCTCCTCTGTCCAGCTAATCCCACTCTAAAGAAGGATCAGAAAACGTCTCACAGAGTTGCCAAAACAAGGATAAAACACTGCAGCTGGGAAAATACTTTTTATTATGTAAAACAGATTGGGGTTTTTAGCCTATTACTCACATGCTGAGCATCTGTAGTCCAAGACACCTAACCACTTGGCACATCAAGCAAATTGCCATTGTGAGGCCTGCACAACACACACCAAACGCCCAAACTTTAGTCTCCCAGGCACAACTTCCAGCTCCCTTCACTGAGCAGTACCCACATTGCCACCAAGTCTGTCTCATTACTAACTAGGGCACAACCACCTTCCACCCACCCAGCCTCTCTCAACTACAATGCAGTGCCAGGACTTAGCTGTGCGCACGTTGCAAGTCAGAGCTTGTTCTTTGCATCTGGCTGCTGATCCTACAGACCTGTGATGCTGCTTCAATTGCCAAACTATGCTTTAGCACCTGCAAAAGGCCAGAACAGTTGTTACCAAGAGAGCAAGAAACTGCAAAGCCCTCTCAGAACTATCCCAAATCCAAGGCCCATAATTGCTCCCACAATTACAACTGACTCACTGTGCCACTTCAGCCATGATCTCAGGCTCTGTTTCATCACTAAGATGCCACAGCAGTCCTCACAGATAGTAGGCTTGCTCAGGCATCCAGTTAATATTAGCTTATGTCAGATGGCACTCCTCATGGTGACTGAGCACAGACACTGCAATGCTGGAAGTCTGTCTTACTCAGCATAAAACTATACACAGGTCAAACAGAAAGGAGAAATATACAGTCCCTACTGACTTAACCATCCTCTCATTCAACACAGACAGAAGGAAAGCAAAGATTTCAGACTCCAAAGTGACCACCCAACACTGTGCTTGACAGCACTACACATTCAGTGAGATTTCATCAGAAATACTCTTCTCATCCACGCAGACACCAAGGAAGCCAGATAGTCCTGAGCCACCTCTCCAGCTCACCATCTTCTACATGCAACCCACACTTCCTCACTTAGCACAGCCCTAGCCCTTCTCCCATAGAAAACACAGGCACACAACACTGACACCACTCAATGTTTTAGGTCATCTTCAAACTGCTCAGAAAGCAGCATCCAGCAAAGACAAGGAAATAAAGCCATGGCCTTTAAAAATTCTAAACACTGGAGAGACTCAGCAGGAAACTCTTACCACCCACCCCAGGCCTGAGTGTGGCTGGGCTGAGACCCTCAACTTGCTGCAAGTGTTGCCCCTAGCAGACAGGACGTGTCCCCAAGCCCGCGGCCACTGAAGGATCTCAAACGCACCACAGAGGATCCCTCGAGGCCCGAACGCCACCGTCATGCTGGTCACAAGCACCTCGCCTGCACTGGCTGCTACGCTGCCGGTGGGGGTAAGGGAGAGGCGGCGAGAGCACAGTACCACATCGCTCCTGTTCTCTGCCCCTCGCCCCCGGCACTCACAGGTTGGTCCTGCACCAGGCTTACCCTCTGCAGCGTGCCACCCCGGTGCTCCCAACGCGCTCAGCACCCCCGTACTGCCCTCCCGGTGCTCCCAACGCGCTCAGCACCCCCGTACTGCCCTCCCGGTGCTCCCAACGCGCTCAGCACCCCCGTACTGCCCTCCCGGTGCTCCCAACGCGCTCAGCACCCCCGTACTGCCCTCCCGGTGCTCCCAACGCGCTCAGCCCCGGCCCGGGACCTGCGCTGGAGGCCGTGGGGACTGCAGCACTGCGCATGCGCGAGGTCCGGGAGTGGCAGCGCGACGCGAGCGGGAGCGATTGATGGCGGAGAAGGGACAGTGACCGGGATAGAGCCACCGGGACAGGGAGTGAAGGGCGGCGTGCAAGCTGGACAGACGGCTAGAGTTGGTGGGAAGGATGGTCAGGCAGAGAAGTAGAAAAAGAGAGCCAGGGTTCTGGACAAAGAATGGTGAAAGAACTTCCGCTGTTGAAGAATACGTATCGAGTCCAGCCAAGTGAGCCGTAAAGCACCAAAGTCTAGTGCTCAAGGCTAGCAGGCACTCACCAGCGTCTCTCAGCTCCTCTGCCTTAGTATCCATTGTGACAGTACTTTGTGATCAGTTGCTTGCTGACTGACACAGTAAAAGACATCTTCCTATCAAAACATAAAGCAATGCAAAATTTGAAAACCCTACAGAAAAACTCAAGAAAACAAATTTAGCATACAAACCTACGCACTAATCTAATACACGCTAACACGGTAAAGGAGAACACACAAGCCACAAACACTGCCCCTCCACTCCTATTTTGAACACTACCACAACATTTGAGTTTTCTGCAAGGTTAACCTTTCGGGAACTTCCTGTGTCTACATTTTTGGCATAACCATGCCACACTCCTTTTTTAATTCAGGCATGCACAAGCAGACCCACTTCTTCAAACCTGCCTGCTTCCCTCCTGCTCATTGCCTCAGATCAGACCACATTGCTGAATGCTGGGTGGTACCAGGGGAAACAAATTAACTCCCCCAAATGATTCACAGCCTACTGTTTAGGGTTCGGGGCTTACAAATTTATCATTAAAGGATTTGGACCTTTTAATTTAACAGTAAGCTGTAAACCCTGAACTTTCAGTGTTAAACTACATATCTTGGAACACAAATGATTGTCGGTACTTTACAACTTATGGATGAGGTTAGATTTTAAAACCCATACCCTAAGCAGTCAGCAAGTAAAGTATAAACCCTGACTGACAGATATGGAGTCCCACAGTCATAAACCATAACCCTGGAGTGAGAAACTGTAAACAACTCTAAACAGCTGAAAGAACATGACTGAACTCTCAGTTTAAAGCAATGCACGCCACAGCACATAAAAGCAGGAAAACAGTAAAAGAAGCTGAGGAAATTTTGTCTGGAGCTTTTAAAGTTTCCATTTCCTTTGGAAGTGTAGCAGAACAGGAGCATATATACCAGGAATGTATTGCAGATGCTGTATAGGTCTGATTTTAGCCACAATATGCAAGAGTCAATCCAGAGGGTTGCTGTAAGGTGAACTTCTACTGAATCTACCAGTATCACCACAAGCACTAACTCATCTCCATTACAGACAATTAAGAGTATTTTTGGTCTCTTCAGCTCCATGGTCCAATATCCATAGCAGTGTCACTGAAAACCACCAGGCAATTTTAACCTCTCTTGTCGCTTACCAGCACTCACAGGCAGGGACCACTCAGCCACCAGAGTCCCACGCTGACATCCTGCCCCAGGGCCTGCCTTCCACCACACACCTCCCAGCTGTCCATGTCCACAGAGCCGACTGCACAGACTGGCTGAGGCTGGGAGGAACCAGGGCCCTAAATTCAGGACAACGGATGGGAAAGTCAGACCTGTGCTCTCAGCTTCCTGCAGTGAGCGGGCTGGGCCAAGACCCCCCCCCCAAGCCTGCATCTCCACTTCCAGGCAGCCACCTTGGGCAGGAATGACTGCTGAAGGCCTTGCTCCCCTGACTGATGTCCCTGACCCTCACCTGCTCCTGCTACAGGGAAGGAGGCCCAGCCCTTTGCCATGCCGCTCTCAGGCACTGCACATGCACTGGCCACTGTCACAACCCATCAGTAGGGGCCATGATGGTTGTTATAAATTCTCATCAGGTTGAACAAAGACACCAGATACACGTCAGGGAACTCTTATGCTTTTATTGTACAGCCACCATAACTCCACCAACCAGCCCACTGCTTAGACTCAAAAGGTGTTGGCTAACAAGCCTTTAAATTTATAAAGTACACTTCAATAATTTCTCAACTCCCACAACAAACTCTTCAAAGGTGCTGGCTCACAAGGCATAACACAAAACCAAAGGTGCTGGCACGCAAACCACAACACCGCTACGCAAAGATGCTGGCTAGCAAGCCACAACACACTTCTACAAGCTCCCCACTTCCACAACAGAGTTCAGTACAGAGTACAGAGCAGAGTATGATAGCCATGCTTTGCTCAAGCAAAGCAAGGGAAGAAAACAAAGAATATTACCAGTCCTCAGATCTTGTGTTGGTTCTGCCACGAGGATGATCCAGAGCTGGGGTTGTGAGACAAAGACAGTGAAAGAAAAAGAGAGGGGGGAAAAAAGGAGAGAAAAGGACTGAGGGGGCCCAGTCTGCTCCCTGTCATAACCTGATGCACACCTCTTACGTAAAACTAGATTTTTCATGCCGTTTTGTTTGCACATGCACAGCCCCTTTGAGCCTCCTCCAGGCAGTGAGTTGGCATGAGGGAACTGAGCACAAGTCCCATGCTGGAGCAGGGAGTTGGCTCAGAACACACTGCCCCACCTCCACGGGACTCTCTCCTCCGATTACCTTCCCTGTAGCAATACTCAAAATGTTTGAGACAAAACATGCTTAGGTCTGGTCCTTGGCAGCCACAAATCAAGGAGGAGACCATGCTCCTGGGCATCATGAGGTAAACTGAGACTGCAGACCATTTTTGTTTTCTGTCTCATACAAGATTTTTTGAGGATTAAGGCAGCCTCCTCTGTCTTCTACTTGTCAGTCTGAATACAGCACATGCAACTTAACTGCATAAACCATGAAGAGAAATTTCAGAAATATGCTACTTCGAATTGAGTTACATTTTTCCCCATGTCTGAATAGCAGGTACAGAAAGTCAAGAACTGACAATACACAACAGCATGTGGCTTTAGCACAGTTCCTCTTCTGTGCAATATTTTAACCAAATCTAACATCCTTAAGTTATATCAGATACTTTAACCAAATCTTGCACTACAAACAAATTACAGTGGTCAGAAAAGCAAGAACAACTGAATGCTCTTTAAGGCAAAATGCAAATCTTTTTTTCTGACAAAAACATCACACAGCAACATAGAAAGAAGGATTCCAAAGATAATTCATCTTCATTAACAGTACTTTCCCCATCCATTCTTAAACACAGCTGCACTCAAATCTTTGCTCATGAAATGAGATTTATGAGGAGAGACTGACTGTACAGGCCAAGCATCAAAATCATACAGGGGCTTCAATACAAATGAAGCTTTGTCAACCCATATCATTTGAACCCAGCTAATGAAATCTGTCAACTTTATACACCAAATTCAGTACACATGGATTACGGTTGAGGCAAAGAGTCAAATTCTAAATCTCTAAAACCACGTTACGATTCCTACAAGGAGCAATGGCTGGGGAAGTTCTGGAGTGGTTAAATGTGCTGTCCAGATTTGGATCTCCTCCTTCACCTCCACACTGATGGACAGAAATTACCCTTCCCTATGGGATACATTTTATACTGTGTGGGTAACTACAGGGTGGCTTGACAGCACTTCTTTCGTGAATTCTTACTGTTCTGCAGGCAGCACTGTTATTGATATAGGACGGGCTCTTCACCAAAATGAAAAAGAAAAGATTCAGTCCTCAGTGAAAGCACAATTTAAAAAATTACTGTGCCTGTCAGTTTTCAGACCCATAGCTTGGCTGAGAAAATGAACACTTAGGAAAATGTAAGCGGAATTTTCAGATTTTTAAAAATTTATTTAGAGACAGATAAGAGGCATACTTGTTTCTTGCTATTCAGCCATTAGCATAAGAAGGGTAATGCTATCTAAGGAATGAGGGTTTTTTAGCACTCTACTAAATGCTGCATATAGACTCACCAAGAATTGTTTCAGCTAATTCCATTCCTTCACTGGAAAGTGAACAGAGGAGTAGCTCTGTTAAGGAAAGATGGAGCAGAAAAAATTTAATTGAAGCAAAGTGGGATGTAAAGTATCATGAAGCATTAGCAGCTGTATGCCAGCCCAAGGGAAACTGCTGACTGTATCTCACTCTTACATATCTCAATCCACTGGTTTCCTAGCAAGGTCTTGCTATAAAGAGGCTTGGCATATCCCCCTCTTATTTTCCATAGGTCTTTCAGGGCAATGGTTTCAAGAGATACTGCCAAATATCCCTGCCTAAGAAAGCACTCCAACATATCTTCAGACTTCTCTCCCCTATAATTCTTTAGCTTCCTTATCATCTTAGTCTCAGCACTGAAGCCTTTTAAAAATTCATCTCACTTAGTATCCCAGCCAAAGTCACAGAAGCACAGAATCAACTAGGCTGGAAAAGACATTAAGTCCCCGATTTTGTCTCTCCCCTCTTCACTACATCATTGTCATCTCCTCGCCAAGAACATGGAAGAAACATTATTTTTATTCTCACAGGTTTCTTCCTTTTCCAATTCTGAAAACTCCTTAGGGCTGAAATTCTTTTCAGCCTTTCTTGTCTCTCACTTACTCTCATTTATGCTACGCCCTCTCCCATTTTTCTCTTAACCTTTCCTTTCTTTTCCAGTCTTTTCCTTTACAGCTTTTCCTGCACTCACCCTCACTATACAGATGCAGAGAAATTGTTTTTTATTCCACTGCAAGCCCAGCAACTGAGTCTCAGTCCCACTCAGTTCAGCTGAGCTCCATCATTAGTTGGCCTGGCTGCTCTCTTCCATTTCATAATAAAAGAAGTCAGGGAGCTAGGCCACAGCCTACAGAAACTGTTATCTGCTGTGCTTGTTCTCTGTCTTTTCTGAAAAGGAACACTGAGAAATCTAAATAGACAGTTTCAGTTGGTACCGTGAGAGCAAAAGGTAGAGCAAGATTTATGTCTCTCTGTAATTAATACTGGGGCCACTTTTAAGACAATAATAAAAATGTTCCTGTCACAGTGTCCTAACATTCTGAGTCATTCAAAGACTGCAACACAGCAATATAACAGATGCTGAGAAGGCTCAAAATGAAACACTTCTGTTTTGATATTATAAAGGAAGCATTTATCATTGTGTTTGTCACTGAATGTATTCTTAGCAGATTCAGCCAAGTGAAATGTATTTTCAAAGAACTACAAGTCTTGCAGTGGAGTCCCAACAGAAAGTTAAGAAAAGCAGAGAGAAGAAAAACAACATCAGAAATGTGCATGACTTAAGCCCTTTAAAGATTTACCCCAAGGTGAGTGGGGTATCATTTTACTGGTTTGATCTGATATTAAAGGTCGGGCAACAAAGAAGGGCTGGGAACAACCTCAGTGGTGGCCCTCACATGAGCATGCATGTTTGCTTGTCCAGGTTAGTTCATAGTCTACTCAAGAACTGAACTAGGGTCACCTAGTTGCTGCCAGGAGGTGGTAACAGATGATCTATACAAATACTGATAGCCTGCCTGGTCAAATGGGATAAAGGTTTGCTGTTTTACAGAAGATTTATTCCTATAAATAGTGTGACTGAAAAAACAGTACTTAGAAAACCTGAGATGGTCAATAACCCTGATGTTGTGAAGAAGAGAAATAAAGCTGTAGAAGTTGCACTAATTACTCCTGCTATATCGCAGCACGTTTCAGAAGACTGCGTGTTAGAAGGCAAAAAATACAAGTTTCTGTCCCACTAAACTCACCAGCGTACAGCCAAAGGTCTAAGTATCAATGAATATGCCTCAGAAGACAAGAAAAGAGTGATAAATGCACTTACACCAGCAAATGATACTAAGATCTGTCACAAAAGTTACATGGCCCTGGAAACGTTTTTGCCTTCACAATGTGCAGAGTAAGACATTCCTATATTAGGGATTATGAAGATCAGCATTTCTGGACTGCTTCCTTATATGGTAAGGAATTGTAAGGCTTGAAGACAAAGGTAAAATGCAACAGTTCTTAAATAAGTAAAACTCATGTCACTGCTGTTTTCAATCTAGTGGGTCCAGCATGTATTCAAGTTTTTCTTCATTTATTTCCTCAAAAATTAATCATTAGATTCACAGATAATCACCAAATAGCTTGGGTGGAAGGGATCTTAAAGATCACTTGGTTCCAACCCCTGCCCTTCCTCCACCATGGACAGGAATGCCACCCACTAGATCAGGTTGCTTAAAGCCCCATCCAACCCGATCTTGAACACTTCCCAGGGATGGGGCAAGAGGTATTATGCTGTGTTAAACCAACAGCTACACACACCCCCACAAAAACCCAAATAAACAAACAAACAAGCAAAAAAACACCAAACCGCCCCACCCCCCCAAACAAGACAAGCTTTTAAAAATACTCAGAGGCCTTCATCAGGTGGTAGACCTAAAAAAAATTAGCTGAGCTATATACAACTAGAAGGCAATTGCTCAGAGTTTAGCTAGGTGTGTATCTCTGAAAGAAGAGATAGCTCACAGTTTTGAAATAAAAAAGAAGTTATTAAGGGGATAACAGTGAGGACAATGTTAGGGAAGAGAAAGAGGTTTGCCTCATTAACAGAGAAGCTAATGAGGAGGTATGTTATGATATGCCATAAAACTAGTAAGGCTACTGAGTCTATGGTTGTTGTATTTGAGACTTAAGAAGGTCTTGTGCATCCAAAAGTTTGTCTGCTTTCTTCTACTAAATCAGCTGATCTAGTAAAAGACTTCTACCTACAATTTCTGTTTCTTATGTCCTGCTGTATTGTCCATGGTTATGTTTCACTGTCACAAACATCATATTTAAGTTGAATTCCACAGCTCACTCCTCCATATGCTGCAACCAGCACTAAAACTCTCTTCATACCAACCACGATTAGCTCTGAAAATATATTTGGACACAGGTCTTTAAAAGATGTGAGGAGCAGTTACAAGACAAGCATTATACAGCTTTCCCTACCAGAGATGTTTAACATGAGTAGCTCTTAAAAAGCTAGATTAAAAATGTAAAGAATGCTACTGTAATATCTAGCTTCTGGTCCTGTCCATCTTTGTTTATCATCTTTATAGTTTAATGACCACATTCTCCAGCATGATTCTGCAGCGCGTAAGAGCTCTCTTACTGATTATCTGACATCTTCTAAGCCTTTCACCTATCATAGATACCCCAAATCGCTGCTCCTGCTGCCGCCTCATTTCTTGCCCTTTGCTCTTCTTTCACTTCTTATCTGGACCAATGCACAGTTTTGATCTGTCTTAAGTCTCCAAGTTCAGTTAAGAAGCAAGACCAAATTGAACAGAAAAACAATGTATAAATTGTAATTATTAGGAAAATGCAGTGCTCTCTCCTTAATTTCTATTCCTTCAGAACAAAACTCTGCCATCTGTAATACAAGTAATCACAAAAGGGTCTCATTAAAGGTTTCCATATAATATTTGAAGATTATTTGTGCTCTAAATATACCTAAAATGCTAGAAATTAAAAACACATTCATTTAAGGGAAGCGATGGACATTAAATGTGCCAGGAATAAAGAAGACACTGGAACCAAAACATTTTCTACTCTGCTTTTCATAATTGTTACTGGCTTCATAAAGAGAGGTTTACTCTTGGCTGTACCTTTTTCTAAATGAAACACATTTCCTCAACATACATTGACATAAATGCTTTATCCAAATGGGTCTCTTGAACATAAGCTTTATCAATGTTAAGTGCTTAATAACTACAAGCTAAACCCTGTGGTCTCTCAGCTGGACCATTATACCCATTAAACATTTAAATAAAACAATTTTCAACTTATGTACAAGTGGGATGTTTGTTGTTTGTTTTTGTTTTTTTTTTAAAGCAAGAATCATATCACAAATAATTCTGTACTACAGCTTTTAAAAAAGGTATAAAATATACATTTAGATGAAAAATACTCTCTGGGAATTCCTACCAGTCTTTTGTCGCAGAGAATACTGCAATAAAATCCAGAAACTTCATAGCAGTCATCCCTAAGTGATTTAAAATATTCAGAACATCCCTTGATAATGGTTATTAGAAGAACATATAGGATCCCTCAAATAACAAAAAAGATGCCTTAAACCTTTACTGAAACACAAAAAATTTCACTTGAAGAAGATACTGGGGAACACAGAATGGGAAGGATCTGTAGCCTAGACTTAGCACTGAAAAAATATTCAAGTTAACCAGTGAAGTTCACGTCATACATAAGATGTTATAATCAGAAGCATTGCAGGGCTTCTAAATTATTTAAATATTCACGGAAAATAAAAATTCAGCCACAAAAAAAGTACTGAAAAACTCTTAAGGTTCAAAATGCACTCAAACCCGCCTGCTTCAGATCTCAAGTGCCAGCCACAAGAGCTACATCAGTGTAAACTGCTATACCAAACTGACCTTCATAGGCAATGGGCTGCATCAAAATATAAACAGTCACTACCAAAAGCATCAGAAAGAAGAAAATGGAGCTTAGGCCTTCCTACTATGTCAGTCATGGGTTTTAAAACAACCAACCAAGTGTTCATCCATACCCAATTAGTACTACTTGTCTTCCTATGAGCAACTACTGTAAAGAATGCAGGGCATGGGTAATGTGATTGCCGTTGCCCAGCCCAGTGAACAGAACTGCTGCATCTGCATTGTGAACAATCTGGAAGCTGTGGGGAAACTTTGATGAAAATCCTGATAAAAGACAACGAAAAAATAACCAGACTGTACAGTGAGAAAAGCATGAGTGTTGTTTCAATGTTTGCACAGGATAAATAATGCTATGGTCTGTGTGAACTATGCAGCTAGAAAATCATCATTGAGCTAGGCCTGATATACATGGACCAATTCATAAGAGAAGGTATTGTCAAACTAATTACGTCCAGCTTCCTAATATAGCCCCAAAACATTTTTAAGAAATCCACTTCATAGGGCATATATTGCAAGGCAGCTGCATTTAACAGCTAGTGCAACCATGACAGAGTGTAAAATTAAGGATCAACTTTTTAACATGGGGACATTTACTTGGAATGATAGCAAATGTATCCAGGACAGCCAACGAGAATACAAGAATGTAAATTTGACAGAGCAAGAAGTTGTTTTCTGCAGATTTTCAACAGAAAAACAATTACCGATCTCTTAAGTGGAATTTACGGCACTACACCACACAATCAGTGTGAACAAGGAATTCGTAAGACTGACTCAGTTGGCACTCCTTTAACTATTCACCAGATGCATTTGTTTATGTCCAGCCTAAGTATTTTTCAGCACTGTGATAACGCCTCTGTTCTTCAGCACGTATGGCATTGGATTTAGCAGAGAGGTAGGGTGCAACACCTATAGACCATTCTGTGCTGAGATGGTTTTGACAAGAACTTCCGATCATCATCTTTTAACCTTGTCTAATGACCTTTTTCTAATGCAAACCTATACATCCCAAGATAAAACTCCACTTAAAGAAGACATTACTAATTAGCTCTTGAGCACACTGGCACATCTGGTCAAGAACCTAGGAGTATGTACCTCTAGGCTCACATCATTCAGCTCTGATGAATAGAAGACCTTGTCAGTGAGGTCAAGTGTGGAAGCTGTTACACCACAGATCTATATTGCTGATGTTCTGAGCAGTCCTGAGGAAGTCATGTAAGAAAGACCAGTGTTGTCTGAATTGATGGTGTCATGCTGAAACAGTTCCTTTGAAGTCAATAAAAAGGACCACCCAAGCAACACTGCTGTTGCTTTGGCAGAAACTGCAAACTATCTTCCCATTTCACCTAAATGAGTCCTATAATCTCTTCGGTAAAAATGGTTATGTAATGGTTAACCACTTGGAGATGGGGAATTAATGCTTGTATAGATTTTTGACAACTGTAATTGATGATATTGTTAGTGTATAATTTATGTAGTAATATTCTAGTCCTACACAAAAACTCTGGCTTTGTCTAGTTCAAAGAGGAGGCTGAGGAGCGACTACATTGCTCCCTGCAGGTGCCTGAGGAGGGGATGTGGAGAAGAAGGTGCTGAGCTCTTCTCCCTGGGATCCAGGGACAGGATGCCTGGGAATGGCTCAAAGCTGTTCCAGGGGAGATTCAGACTGGACATTATTGGGAAGTATTTCTTGACCAAGAGGGTGGTGAAACACTGGAATAGGCTTCCTAGAGAGGTGTTCTATGCCTCAGGCCAGTCAGTGTTTAGAGGCATTTGGGCTGTACCCTTAATAATATGCTTTAACATTGGGTCAGTCCAGAAATGGTCAGGCAGTTGGACTAGGTGATCATTGTTGGTCCCTTCCAAATTAACTGTTCTATTTTATTCCTGATGCTATTATACTTCTTTAGCTAGGAAAGGGGTTGAAACATCTCAACTTGGTAATACTAAGGTTTTTCAAAATGGAGTAATTGAATTCACTTAATCATAAATGTCATTCCCAGTATATGACCCTGATTTTTTTTTTAGTTATTTTTGCATGCAACTAAAGTTAATGACATGGTCTAGACTGGAGGAAGTACTAGCCTGAAATTCAGCACAAGGCTAGCATGGAACTAGAGCACTGCTGTAAGTCTGAGTAATTTTGTGGAAGTATTACTACTGCTTCTTCCCAAATCCCTGCTAGAATTTCTACACCCTGAGAACTTTGCATCTCCAGGAATTTTATCATCTGCTAGTTTGTTTTAAGAGCTTTAGCACTTCCTGCAGTAAGGAAGAAAATGCACGTTCAGATGAGATACTAGAATTTTTCTATTTTCAGAGAGTCTAAAACTCTGCTCAGCAGATCTGTGGAGGCAAGAAACTGTAAGATTTATTGTTAACTACTGAGGCAGCAGCAGCTACAATTTGGATACATGATGGAGACTCCTCTGTACAAATACAGAGCAAGAGAGGACTTTACTGGTTTTAGTCAAGTGGTAAAGAGAGGAAAAAAAGAGAAATAAGTAGCTGCACTGCCTGCGCTTATTGCAGGCAAATGAGGAGTGGAATTGGTGACAAACTCCTGCTTTCTGCTCCCAGCTACGTGTCCTAATCAGTAGGTCTTGTGATCTCCCATCCCAGAAGAATCACTAGAAAAGGGAAGCAGACAGAGATGAAGCAGAGGCCAGTTTAGGAGAAAAACACACATACATGCCTTGTTTAGACTATTTGCTGAAGGAAAGGAGGCTTATAAATCAGTTTTACATGGTTCTGTGTTCTCCATTAATATTTAAACCTTGTTATTAAGTTTAAGGAAGCAGAGGGAGGTCTCAGCACTTCAACTTTTTAACAGTTTTGTAAAGATTGGTGAGAGAGGTAACTATTTCTTCTGTGAGAAAGAAAGGCTCATCAGCAATTTACCTCAATATATGCCAGGTTATTTATGCAACCAGGAGAAAAGATTCTGTTGTAGCTTGCATTGTAGACCACTGAGAATCAAACCAAAAGATAATACAAAAGAAACTGAGACCTACTTGCTTCACTGTTTATAAGAATGTTTATCATGTTAGTTAGAAGAAATTGCAAGAATTCCTTAATCCTCTAAACATGTGCTCACTGCCATGCGTTAAGTTACACGCACCAAGCAAATGACAGAGCCTAGCTTTTTAGAAGACTATGACATTTATGTAACAGGTGGGATTTCTTTTAAAACAAGGCCAGAACTGTAACTGGCTCTGGGAGGGGTAAAGAGAATGCCCATTAGGAAAGGAGAATGTGAAGGCTTGAAATAAGCTGGAGTGACAACATAATATTTTGATTATTCAAATAGAAACACCAAGGCCTTTTCAGTCATATTTGAGTAAGTTGCATTATACTGAAATCCCAGCACTAGGAAAAATTTGTGCTAAATACTCGTAAGGTCTCAAATAATAAATGTCCAGTCTAGCTTCACTGTAAGGTCAAGGTGAGAAGGGCTTCAAAAAGAAGAGGGAATGATCCACAACAGCTTCTGTCAGAGAAGTTTGTGACAAGTTTAGGGCTAGACAGAGATGGGAATCGAACCTCTCAATACAGTCTTGAATCGGGCTGTATTCTTTTCATCTATTCAGCTATGCACTTCACACTGTTGAAGTCTCTTTCCTAACCAGACAGATTACAATTTCAGCGCAGTGTTGCAAAAACGGAATTCCACTAAGTACTTTAAACTTGGATTGGATACATGGAATCAGCTGTTCTGGGTTGTTTAGGGTTTTTATCCCCTAGATTTTTCAGAGGCAGAAGTAATGTTTTATTGTGAAACTTTCTCTAGAATGTTTTATTAATTTAACATTTGGACTCACTGTGCACATTTGCAAAATTATTAAATAGCTTATGTGTAAATGGCTAATTAAGTGCTTTAGAAGTTTACACTTAACACGGTCCAGTTGCAGGGATAGCAGTTTCTGTTACCGCTATATAAATTGTAACTATGTTTCAAAGCTATTTCTTAGTATTTGGTGTTTTGAAACACCTTTTTAATTAAGTTATAAACAAGTTCCTACTAAAATAAAACTATTAGTCATTAAAAAGAGAAAGTTCTATAATGTGCAATTTGACTTCTGTGACATACATGGTGGTGGAACTTTTAAATTGCACGATCACGGGTTCATTTTCCATAGGACTTGCACCTTCTTCTGTGCTCCAGTACTCACCTAATGAACTGCTATGCAGCACTTCATCTGTTCTTTCCGAATACTGTCTCTCTATCTAGCAAAATCTATGCCTTCTTTCTCCTCACTAGGTTTTTACCAAGTCCTACTGTGTGCTGACAAGTAACACTGTTTCTCTGTCTCATTCCCATCCTCATATACTTATCTTTCACTGGGTCTCAAATTTATTCCCTTCCATCAAAACTGAGGCCTAGCTGGTTTTTTTGCTCAGCTTATCCTAGGCTTAGATGTTTTCCCATTCAAGCCCTCATCTCATGAGAGCTTGTCCTCTTCTCTTTTTAGGGGGCTTTTTTCCTTCTATCCTCATGTCACATGATCTTTTCTTCCATTTGTGCTGAAAGCCAATAGGACACCTGCTTCTCTCTCAGGTTCTTCCTGTGACTTTTCCCTTCAGCTTGTGGAGAAAAGAGTGTAATCAGACAGTAGAAGGCACAGATGTACATGTAATCGAGTCACAGAAGGGAACCATAGAATTTACAGCCTGTTCACCCATGAACATCAGAAAAATCTCAAACAGGCATGTGCAAACAGGTGTGTGCAGAGGGGTAGGGCAAGCACTTCTGTCACACTTTCAAGCTAAACACTGGCAATTCTGGGGTTTTTGTTCTGATTGTTTAACATGGAAATCAGAAGGAATTATGCTCTTTTGCTCCACTCTAACATAATACAAAGGAACCAGGGGACGGGGGGAGGGCAGTCACCAACAGCGGCTATTCTATTGTTTTCTCTCAAAAACTTGGCAAAGCAACAAGCTAGACACAGCTGAAATGTGCTGGCTAAAAATTTCTCAAAACTTTCATCTGAGACAGACACAAACCATGCCTAACACGATCACAGAGAAAGCTTGTCAAAGCCATGGATACCTGAAAAAGGGTTGCATACCAGAAAATATTAGTAATCCCTATACATATACAACACTACCAGCATTGCCTACAATTATAATTCACACATTTTTATGCACGTGATGTTTTATAAACTAATGATATGCTGAAAAGCATGTTTTTGTTTGGGTCTTTTGTGGTTAGTCAGGGCATTTTGAAAAGTAAGCAATTTGATTTTAAAACAAAAATTGTCTCAGTTCAAACATAATTTCCCATGTTAGGGAAATTTGGAGTGTTCTTTGTTCATCAGTTTGCACTTAAGAGTTTCTGTTTTTTTTAAAATCCTTTCATGACAAACCTCATTTGCCATTTTAAGTTAGAAAGAAATCCTCTTCCTAACAGAGTTCCTTCAATCTACTGAGGTCAAAAAGCAGGTATAGGCCATCGTCTTGAGTAAGATAATGGGTCGTGGAAAAGGACCTGGGTGTTCTGGGGGACACCGAATTGGACATGAGGCAGCAGTGTGCCCTTGCTGAAAAGGTGAGCAGTATCCTGGGCTGCATGCAGCAAAGTCCGGCAGGCAGGTCGAGGGAGGGAATCCCTCCCCTCTGCTCAGCTCTGCTGAGGCCACCCCTGCAGGACTGTGCTGAGTTCTGGGCTCCCTGCTACAGAAGACACGAACATACCGGAGGGCAGTAAAGGGCCACAAGGACAACAAAGGGACAAGAAAGCATCTCTCCTACGAGGAAAGGCTGAGAGAGCTCAGATCATCTAGCCTGGAAAAGCAGCAGCTCAGGGGATCTCATCCACCTGTACAAATACCTGCAGGGAGGATGCCAAGAGGACAGAGCCAGGCTCTTCCCAGCAGTGCCCAGGGACAGGGCCAGAGGCCACGGGCACCAAGTGACACACAGGAGGTTCCCTCCAAACATCAGGAAACACTGTCACTGTGAGGGTGACCAAGCACTGGCACAGGCTGCCAGCAGCAGCCACAGAGCCCTAATGCGGCTGGAGGACTGGGGATGTCTGACACGTGAGGACACTGTAAACCGCTCCTCGTAGCTGTGAGTGGCTTTGGGCCAGGCCTGGTTTTAGTTCTTCTTCCCGCAGGGCTTAGCGGCCACGGGAGCAACGGTCTCCTTGCCACCGCCGCTGCCAGCCTGAGCCACAGCTCCCTGACACGGTCCTACCCTCTATTCGCGCCGTGGAGTATTTTCAAGCTCCGCTTTACCCGAGAGGCACCCGGGGTGGCGGGGGGTTTGGGCCTCCCGGAGCGGCCGCGGGACCGGCCGGAGGAGGGGGGTTGACGTGCGCGCCGCAGAAGGCCATGGCGGGGGCCCCGCCCGCGGCGCCGCGGGGATTCCTCGGGCGGGGCCTCCGCCCGCGGCACGGCGCGCCGCTTCGTGCCCGCCCCTATATAAGGGGGGGCCGGCTCAGCGCGGCCCTGAGCGCGGGCCGCCGCCTCTCCCGCAGCCGACCCGCGCAACGGCACCATGGCAGGTCAGTGCGCGCCGGCACGCGCCGCCGCTCGCGAGGGCCGCGGGAGCGGAGCGGGAGCGGGCGGCCGCGCCATTTTTAGGCGGCCGTCCGGCGGCGAGCGGGCTCCGGGGGAGGGCTTGCGGCTGCGGCCGGTGGGGGCAGCGGCTCCGCGGGGAGGTCGGAGCGCCCCGCCGGGCACCGCCGTGCGGGCCGAGGGGACGGGCGCGGTGCAGGCTCGCGCCGCACCTGCCTCGGTGCCCGGCCCCGGGCTCCGGCCCCGGACGGGGAGGGATGTAGCCAGCGTGGCGGGGAGCAGGACGGGCGAGAGGGGCCACTGTAGGGCCGCAGCGACTCACAGGGGAAAACCCAACTCTCTCCTGAAACGCCATAGAGAGCGTGCGACTTCGGTGATTTTGATACTTTAAAATGAGTAGTTCTTGACCGCCCCTTTAAGTCCGTCTAGCTTTTTCTTCCGTTTTTTTCCCCGATTCTTTCCGTACCTGAAGCTGTCAGCGGAGTAGGTTTCATTTTCAGATCTGGAAGCCTGCAGGAAGTCTGCCTCCCAGTGCATGTCTTGATTAGATGCTCTTGTCTCTCTAGGAATCCCATAATCAAAAAAAAAAAAAAAAATCAGATGTACGAGTACCTAACTCAAAGAACAGGGGAAAAGGCAAGCACCTGTAAACTCTGGCTATGCATACGAAAAAGCTTCCGGGGAAATTTTGAAAAGATCTGGGGCAAGCACTCCAGTCACTTCCTGCACACCATCAAATGAAAGATTGCTCCTAGCTCAGACGTCCAGGATGCTCTTGGCTGTGTAAGGGCTGGCGCAAATTACAAAGGGATATTCTACCCTCTGAACTGGGCAGCTAAAGGTGTCTCTGAAGTATCATGGTTTTGTCTGGATAAGTCAGTTATGAAACTCTGCAACTGTATCTCATTCTCTGTTTTTGCAGACATGTTGTTACTAACAGGTCATTAGGTATCAGGCACAACAGTGGCTGCTGTGTGAACTTAAGATGCTGTGGAGGAAATGTTTACAGAAAATTGAGAAGGGAGATACGAACAGCTGAAATACCTGTGGTTTATGTAGAATGGACTAGTCTCTTGCAGATGTAACTTCCATAATTATCAGGAACTGGTCTTGCCTGAATTGTAGCGTGGACTCATGTACTTATGAGTGTAGAGAAGATCTGAAATAGAACACAGTTAATTCAAAGCTTTGGAAAACTGGGCTGACTTGGATGGTCTACAAGTTGGCAATATTCCCCTCCTGTCAAGCAGTTGTACAGTCTCCTACTGGAGTTGGATGTAATAGGGGGCTTCTTAGCCTTTACTCCATCATTAAATGGACTTTATTTCTCTAAGACAGACCTCTGTGTGTGAATATTCAGTTTCAATAAAATGAGAAGACATGGTAGAAGTATACCTGCTAGCAGGTCAATGAAAAAAGACTAGTCTTTCAATGACAAGGTCACTTTAAGAATTAGTCTTACACTGCTGGAAAAAAAAAAAAAAGCAACATTCAGATGAATGTTGGGCACAATCCCACTTTATCTACACTGGATTTTTAGTGAGCAGTCTGAGAGCATAGAGTGGCTGACTTCTATGTATTGAGTAGTAACGTGCAAATTAACTAGTGAAAAACCCTATCCTATTTGGAGGATGTTCACACCACTTAAAATGTTACATACTTGCCATTTCAAGGAAACATAAAGTTGTTCTGTAGACTTGCTGAATATGAACTGGTACAAATAGGTAGCTAAAAGTGAACTGAAACAAAATATCTTTATTCCTGGCATTATAGAAGCTTTTTTGATCTTTGTGATTGACCACTATAATCTAAATCCCTTGGGACTAGTTGGTTTTGCTGCTAAGCAAAACAGAAGGTTTTGTAGCTGGTCTGTAGATCTTGCAAACCAGGTTTGCAGAGCTTATAGACAGTTATTGTACATGACTTTCTGTCGTCAACAGTTAAGGTGCTATTAAATTTAAAAGATATTAATGATGACTGCCTTATGAACTTAGGAGTTGTGCCAAACAATCTCTCCCAAAGAAGTCAGTATTTTAATCTTACTACGAGGCTTGACAGTAAGCCTTTAAGTGCCCAGAACCCTCACTCTGATCTAACCTAGTAACCTAACAAATTCTGTAAAGAAAAGAAATCAGAGTTGCTAAAATAAACTTGAATCTCAAAATCTATCCTTGAAATTCTCAGGAAGAAACTATTCTGTTGATAGTGTTGAAAATGTATTGGTAGAAAAGAGCATACTTTATAAAGAGCTGTAGCTTGGAAAGGAGTTCTACATGACAATAGTTAACAGTGAACTGAAGAACTTCTGTAAGTTACTTGTTTGCTTTTGTCAGTCCCACCCTGGCAGTTTAAAACAACATGACAATTGAAAGAATGCAAAGCTTATATTATATGGCCTCAATAAGCACTATATGGCAAAACAATACATCTTCATCTATTTCTGCGATACAGTTGGAGCAGATTATACTTTACATTAATAATCCAAACTTACCTCTTTTTTGCTTGAAGAGTAAAAACTGTTGCTGCAAATTTTAAATTGCTTTTTGTATTACTAGTTACTTCCCATTTAAATCTCGCATTCTTGTGATAGAGCTGCAACTGTGGGTTGCAGAACAACTCATCTGCAAAATCCTGAGCTAGCAAAACTTAAAACTGTTGTCCAAGATCTAATTCAATGCTTACTTTCATTTGAAAATGAAATGCAAGTTTTACACTGCCGTAGCTTCAGGGTTGAGAGCTGAACCCACAGTAACTCTACAACACCCTTCTAACTTCAGGCCAAATGCAAGCCCACAGAATCCAAATGCTTTTAGGTTAAAATAGCATATTAATGGCCAAAGTAAAGCTCTTTAGACTTTTTGGATTGTCTCTACATTTGGCGTGATTTATTTAACGGGGGCAAATTTGAACTGGTTTTCTCTTGCAACGGTCTTGATTTTGTGGGGTTTTTTTACTGCATTTTGCCATGTGTCAAGTTACTTATAGCAAGTATAGCTATGCAAGTATAATCTACTTCATTCAGCCACGTAGGTAGGCCCTATATATGGAGTTAAAAGGCACATCTTAGTTATCACAGTGTGATTATCTAACAGTAGTAGGTTTCTAGTATACCCGTCTCAGAATAAAGTAGTGGATCGCGCTAACTTGACCAAGTTCATTTCTTCCAGACCAGTCTTTTGTGACTCTAGCCACAAATGACTCCTATGTGAAAGGAGCACTGGTACTTGGTTCATCCTTGCAACAGTACAGAACAACAAGGAAGCTGACTGCGCTCATAACTCCTCAGGTCTCAGATCTTATGAGGTAAGGTCACTTACATACTTCAAACTGCTACAGTTCCTGCTGATGTGCAGGTTGAGAAATGGAAGTTAAACTCCTTAATAGTAACCTTTCAAAACTGTGGAAGCTGAACAGCTAAGTTTAGTGGAATTCAAGTTATCTATATTATCTGGAATTCTCTACATTCTTCAAACATGAAACTGTTTATTATGTTCTGGTGGGGTTTTGTTTTTTCTTTCTTCCCTATGATGAGTTAAACAAATAGTCAGTTACTGTAGTTACTAAACTGTGACTTGATACTGATATTTCATCTGGATCTTTGCTATTTCATTGTCCTACTTAGAATTGTCCGACAATATTGCCTGTGTGTTCCTTACCGTTGTCTGTTTGCTGTGAGTAGGGGAGTAGGGGGTTGGTATTTGTTTTGCAGAAGTATTCCTGATTGAGATAATATAACACAAGCTCTCTTGAAATCTAGCAGATCCGTCAAATCAAATTTTATCACGAGAGAAGAAAACAAGCAGAACTAAATTATCAATAAGTACATCAAATCAGTAGCTCAAAAAGACATCTAACAAGGTCACCACAGTACAACAAGTGAAATTAACAGGCAACTGCTTCCTAGAGCCTCTCTGGAATAATCTCAACATGGAGGGGACTGGGTTTTCTTTCCACATATACAAGGAAGGAAAAGAAACCCAAAACAGTTAGTTTGTACTGTTTGTAAAACTACAGATGATAGGTCAAGATTCTCTACATGGGAAAGTTCGTCTGAAAAGACTTCTCAATATTTAGAGACAGTAGAGAGGTGGCTCAATAAAAAAAAAAAAAGGTCTAACTCTCCCTGCAGTCTCCTGGCAACTAAACGGCCATATCAACATTAAGATTTTACATCCATGCCAGCCTATTAGGCGAGTGTGCTCTTTTAAGATGAATCAGTCCTAAATGTGCTTCTGTGCTAGTGCAAGCCAGCTAGTACTATGCCCTTAGACTGATACGTACCTACCTAACGGCGTAACTAGAACTTGCATTTCTCACCCTGTCTCCACTAACAGGGTATGCCTTAAGTTCAGAAGCAACTGTCCACACCAAACTGTCAGTATAAAGACAGCCTTGCAAGACAGAGTTCCAAAACTCATTTACAAGCTCTGTGGCTCAAATTGCACTGGTAATTGCTGAGCATTCAAGATACACTGGAGAATACTAACACTTTACAGATGCTTCCTATTTTAAGCAGCATGAATGCCTTAATCTCTCTTGAACTAATAGTAATGCTTTATTGATGGTAAAGCAAAAGTTGGATATCTGCCACCAAACTTCACTACGCTGCCTGAAAGTTTGTCACTCTTTAGTGAACATGATACTGGTTCAAAACATTTCTGTAGCCACACCCATGACTAAGTCGGTTTTGAAAAAACTTTTTGGGATAAAGAAAGTTTTAGCAACTGGGTCAAGTCAGATGTCACAAATCCAGAAGAGTAGTGTTGTAACTATTGCAGAAACTTCTGTTTCAGGTGTTTAGGATTCAGCTACTGTCCTGTTCAAGCTACTCCAACAGCTTCCCATTTCTTAATTGCCTGCTCAAAGTAGACTGTTAAGTTGCCAAAAATCAGAGACTGGATGAAAAAAAAGCTTTGTGGAAAGTTTGCACTACATAGCCATGACTTACTGGACTTGGTAGCAATGCCCTGTTTGTGGAAAAAAAACCAAACTTTTTTCTTCCCCAAAACGTGCCCATTACAAACTAGAAACTTTGAGGCAGACAGGGGAACTTCTGCATTCAACATATGCAGTCAACTCTTACTGATGAAATAAGAAATGCTGCCAGGTTCCCTGTTATACCACTTCTCTTTAAGGAATTTTTCATGTGGTCTGGTGCTGGAGTAACAATAGAACTAAATCTTGACTCTTCCCCAGGAGAGTGCTGGAAAAGGTCTTTGATGAAGTCATATTGGTAAACATCTTGGATAGTGGGGATTCAGCACACTTGGCATTAATGAAAAGACCTGAGTTAGGTGTCACACTAACAAAGCTTCACTGCTGGGAACTGACACAGTTTACGAAGTGTGTTTTCATGGATGCAGACACAATGGTAAGTAGCTGTATCTCCTGGTACCTCTTAATGACCTTGTATGGGGGTTGTTGGATTTTTTTCTGTGGATTGTTTATGTTGGTTTGTTTGTTTTTAAGAGTAGAGGTAATAGAAGCGTTTTACTAGTTGGACTAGTAACTGTAAGAATGTGTGTGCCTTTTAATCTAAATTAATTGTAATGAAGTCTGTGGGGACTATTTCCAAAAAGTATTGTCTTCCACAGGACAAGAGCATTGATATGAGAACTTTAAGACAAGAAAGTTGATGTCATAATCCATGAAAACACGATACCACGATTCCTAATCTAAAACCACTTTTTTTTTTTTACCTTTTTACAATTAGGTTTTGTCAAATATCGATGAGCTTTTTGAGAGAGAGGAGCTGTCTGCAGCACCAGATCCAGGTTGGCCTGACTGTTTTAATTCAGGAGTTTTTGTTTACCGACCTTCTATTGAAACATACAATCAGCTGTTACAGTTTGCCACAGAGAAAGGCAGCTTTGATGGTATGTATTAATTTGTATTTCAATATGTTAGACCAAAATGGTAACAGTAGTTGGGATGGCTCAGTAACTACATACATGTCATGAGGACTCTGTATGACAGAATTCTCAATTCAGTGTAACTACACAAAAATTGTATCCTTCTCAGAAACAGAGGCTATCATTACAATATGTAGTGAAATTACTTTTTTTAAACTTCATGAAATAAAAACCCTGAGTTTGGCATCCAAACTAGCAGCTGTAAGCATTAACAATGTAGAATCATATAACAAGAAATCTTAAGAGGTAGCAAGCACAGTGCATGCAGTAGCAAATGAAACTGCAGTACCATGCTTCATGCATTCCTAACACTCAAGGCTTGAATGTTCTACGCCAACTCAAGTTGATACAGAAAAAATAGCACTGGTAAACTTGAGCACAGCTTCAGAGAACCAAACATTTGAAGATACAACTCTCTCTTCATATGCTATGTGATGGCTTCCTGTCATTACAGGGCGGTGGCTGTCTCTTTCCCAATATCAAGTGCATATAGCCTTGGCTGCTTCCCACTATAGGTCACTTGAGATTGGCCACTGTACCAGATTTAAGCTTGAGAAGCCAAGTTCTGCTGTTCTGTAAGTCTACTAAATCTATTACCATTGCAGTAAAAGCACATGTTGCTTGGAGACTGCTATAGTTAAAGGCTTCTGAGTATTGCTGTCTCCTGTCACTATAACTACAACAAAACGAAGTCTAACTTAACAAGCTACAGAAAACTACATAAACAAGACCATAAAATGGAGCTCTTAGATAGAAGGTAATTAGCCAGCCTGTTGACTTACCTTTCAGTACACTTTTCAAAAAGTAAAAATTCACTAGTCACTCCTAGTCTGCAGAATAATCCCTGTTACTGTGTGGACTCTTGTATGTAGTTTTCTAAAGAACATTAGTCACAGCTGGATGCTTAATGCTACCATAGGAATAGACTCTAGTGAAAATGAGTATCGCCATGTAGTGAAGGGTCTGTACCTTGCTACTGACAAAGCAGCAGTTGGTAGCTTTGTGACCACTCTCAGATGTTGGGTGCAAATTGATCACCAGCTGTGGCAAAATCTATAGCATAGTTCTGAATTGTTACATTAAAAAAAAACCAAAATAAAAAATGCAAAACAAAATAACACAAAAAACACCAACAAAAAACCCCTACAAAAAGACCCCCTCTGCGCCCCCCCAAAAAAACTCCAACACATCCAAAAGCCAGCCAACCAAAAAAAAAACCCAAACAAACACACATCTTAGTGCAAACTTACTGCTGAGTAGCTCCACACCATCTGAGACTTGGTGGTTGTCTTCTCCAAGCTCTGTGCTTGACTGCTAGCAGACCCCATCTTCTAGTTTGAAGGCCCCTGTCCTTTAAAAGAATAGAACTGCTTCCACAATATACTCTCTGACTTGAAAGCTAAAGCCACACAATGGTGAAACTGCTTCAGTGTTCTAAATGCAAAATAATCGTTGCAGCACTTAACAGCAAAAATAGCGGGTTAATGGTTTAGATATCGAATTTCTAGAATGTAATTTGTATTTCAGCTTTAAAATTTACTTAGTTTTTATTAAATGATAGCACTGATCTGAGTAATGAGACCACGGAGACTTAGGCCATCTGTATAAGCTACTGCTGAGCTCAGGAACTTGGGGAGAAAGGGGATTGAAACTTAAATTGACCTAGACAGTAATAAAAGGTTCTACGAAACTTTTAATAAGAGAAAAACCTGTGAAGGGTCACTGCTTTTAATAGGACATAGGGATACAAACTTAACAAGCTACCAAGCTATGTGTTAGTTGAAGTCAAGCTGCAAGTGCCTCATCTGCAGTACTAGTAAGTAGGGAATGCAAGACTTTCCAGAGTATTTCATGTTTATAACAGCAGACAGGAGCCTTCTATGTAATGCTGTTGTCCAGAAATGGCAGAATCATAGGTACTTAAGTAGACAACCACTTTGTCTACTTCACCTTTCTAGATATAAAGCAATGTCATGCAATAACTCTAGATACCATCTAAAAGTAGTGGAAGGGAAAGAAAAATTTAGTTTTAAAAGAAATCTGGTAGTACTGATACTTTAAGAACGTTGCTATTGCTTTGATAATCCTCTGTCTCTTTAGCCTGGGATCCAAAATAATTGCTTTTACAGTCTTGCTGTATTATATCTTTGTATTTACATATTGTATCTGTAAATATGTAGTTAATACAAGTACTGCCTGATTCTTTCACCTTATGTCTAAGATCCAGTTTATATAACACAACTATTGTTGAAGTCTGGACTAGGACAACTAAATGCTGCTTTCATTGTCTGCTTTAGCACAAATGCATGCAATCTGAAAAAAAAAACACAAACGAGTATGTAAAACAATCTGAGTGAGAGGAAGTCCTGTAGAGTGTAAGTTAAATACACTGCTGCTGCCCCTTCAGTTCTCTTGTGATGGACACAACTTCTTTCAAAAGTGCTTTCCTTCCTTTAGGGGCTGAGAGGCAAGTCAGAGATTCGAAATTACTGCACTGAGTCCTCTGGCAGTTTCTCACTCTGCAATCTGCATGTATGCTGACAGCTGTAACTGGATACTTGGAATTTATATTTGTCAGTGTACTGTCTGTACATCTAAGTTTATGCCCAGCGTCTAGATACTTCAGTTGCAAAAAGCAAATTCTGCTCAAGTAGCACCGATGGCGTAAACCTTAATACTGCCCTAACTCTAATCACAGGCAAATAAAAACCCTTTTCTGAGTCAGCAGAGACTGAGTGCTTGAGAAAATTAAAGATTAAAATAAAACTTTGTCTCTACAACTAAGCTATCTGTTTATGTACTCTTTAGTAATGCTTCTTGTGAATGCAGTTACAGGTGAAAGGAATACAGCAAATGAAAGTTGAGGGACTCCTTTCAATTTCCTTGATAAGGGGAATTATTACCACTTAAAAACTAATTATATTCATTGCAATAAAGAATGAATAGTATAAATAAATAGGGCTTTACTTCTCATAGCTGCTTATAAACTATTCTGCTGTGGCCTGGAAGCTTTATTTTATTTTATTTTTGTTTTTTTTTTAGTTATTCTACTACTGTGATACCAAACAACTTTTGACTGACTTAACCTCATTACAACCTCTACTTGCAAACTTAGGTAGCCCCTCCCAACACAGATATTATCCTCACTTAGCCGTTACTCAGCAGCTTTTTAGTACAGAACTAGCAACATAACTTGTCTGTTATGGGATTTGATGAAGTTGTACTAGAGTTGTCACCAAGACTGAACGTGCCTTTTTTTATCAGATTGCTGTGGAGGTAGATGCATCTGGGACTGCAGGTCTAACAGGCCACTGATACCCTAACTCTGGCAATGAGATGTTGGTTATGCATCTGTAAGCATAAGTAATAAAACTAATTATTGCCACTTGATCTTCTGAGATACAGCTTTCCTGAAGCTGAACAGTACTCAGTTGTCCTGGTCTATTTTGATTTTTCTGCCTCATACAGCTTGAACTTCAGCTGTAAAAGAAACTGAATGGCAGAGTTTGTAAGCAGCTTGCTATCTTTTAGCAAAAGTAACCCCACACAGACTATCTATTTCATTCTCTACATTTTTTTGGATTTTCAAAGGCTGCAAAGTTTACAGGGTTGTTCACAAATAGAAATTTAGTGCTCTGTGCCAAACTTCTACTGGACATGACAACTGCATTACCAACTCTTACTTACTGAAGTGACTGAAAAAGATCCTTAAATAGCTATCTGATGCTTGTAGCCTATTAATGCTTTCTCTTTTAGGTGCAGATCAGGGGTTATTAAACACCTTCTTCAGCAGCTGGGCAACAACAGACATGAGCAAACATCTACCATTTATTTATAATTTGAGCAGCACTTCTGTATATTCCTACCTTCCAGCATTTAAAGCGTAAGTTCAAATTTTTTAGAAGATTTTAGAGCTTACATAAACTAATTTCTTGTAACAGAATGAACAGGCATGATGTGAGCTTACACAGGTTGTCTAGAAGGAGACTGTCATTGTCACTGAATATATAGTAGTTTCTTCTCTTAAAAAACAACAACTTGAATTAATGTAAGTCAAATGAGTCACCTCAAGATAAGTGCAGAGAGAGCTGTATCGGTAGCTTAAACCACTCATCCCTGGTAGTAACACCAAAATTTAGAGTAAGTACATTTGACAAGTCACTTGCAAAAGGAAGAACCACTCCTCCAGTATGGGATACAGTCTAGTACAGTTCTAACCAATGGCAGTAGACTCTTGAATCAACTTGAGCTGGTATCATTCCCACTTGTCCTTTTCTCACTCAAGTTACTTAGGGTATTTAATAACCAGTAGTTAAAGTTCATCTAATCAGCCTATACCATTCAAATAAATGTGGTGAGCAAAGACTTGTATAAAACTAGAATTCTCTCCCAACAGTCTTTCTTGACCTCTGTCAGATTTTTAAGTAACAGCACCATGGAACAAAGTCTACTGCCAGCCACATACCATTACATGTTTCCTCTGTGAGGAAAACTGTATCCTCCCTAGCTAGCAGTATTCCATTTGGCATGTGCATAAACTGTATGTCAGAGGCAGGGTCAAAATACTATAATAACACAGGAGGAAGAGGGGGGAAGCAAGGGAAGCTGAAATGTTACACAGAAACTCTTTATCTATTAAGAGCTGCAGAAGCTGGGGGCAAGGGGGACAGAAAGTACCAATTGCATAAAAACAATCTGATCTCTGAATGACATCAGTTTACTAGTGTCTAAAGCAGTGGCTAGCATAAGCAGGACTGTTGCTGGCTCAAGATCAAACTATGTCTTGTGATCAGAATACCATCTGGAATCTTGTCATGCTAAAAGTGGAACACTTATTTAAAGAAATATATGCAAGCCTCAGAATGACTAAGTAGCTGGATAGCATTTGATAAGCTAACATCTATTGTAAAGTACGTCCTCTTTCCATGGCTGGCTTGTTAGTCACGCAACCTTAATTGTACAAATTACTTTGTTGCCACAAAACACTACTTGGATCTGGGGGCAAAAATTCCGTTTAACTAATTGAATCAGTTGCCTAACAGAACTCATCAGACCTTCAAAAGTAGAATGCTGGAAGTGCAGCCCTTGTAAGTAAAATTCCCCGTTCAATAGGTGGAATAATTTCCCTTGGTTAGATCAGCAGCTACGCTCTTGATAATCAGCAGTTAGAATATACTGAAATTTAAACCTACTGACATCAATAGCTAAGGTTTTTACAGCTTTGTACAGCGAGACTAGATTTCACAGCAGCCTCAGTAATCCTTTTTCCAAAGGAAAATGCCAATTCATGACAAATGCTCTCTAACTTCAAAACATTGATGAAGGACTTTTCTGGGAGATGGGGAAAGACAGATTAGTTGCTGAGGCCAGTGTGGACATAAAGCTTCCTAACAGTTGAACTTAAATGTCAAAATAAAGTATTGCAGATCCAGAAGGTATCTAGAAAGCAGATACTGAAAACATCATAGAAGCTTGGCATCTGTCAACTGTTGTTCTGGCTGTAAGTGTACAGAATATCAAGAGTACACTTATCCATTTGCAGCAAGTGTAGCATAACACTTCTTAGGCGTTCTCCTGCTTAAATAGCCTAGATTTTTGAACAATAACGAGTCTCTTCAGAACAGCGGCAGCCTAAGATGAAAACTCAGGTTGTTTAGTACTGTGACAGCTAATAAAACTAATGTAGTCCTCTTATGCCAAATCTTGACATATGGAATTTAAAGTTAAAGCTCAGTAACTGACCTCTTGAAGACACTTCTTTTTTCTTGCAGTTAGTGCAAATACTTGGCCATTTCATATGCATGTAGGTCTTCATTCTGCAGTAAGATCAGTTGTGTTCAAAACATTGAACGTGAATATTGAAATATAGTCAAGGATCTTACAATAGTGTGGAACCCCCCTCCCGCCCCAAAGCATACTGCCTTAGTTTGAATATTCTACAGCTTTTGAAACACACCTGTATTTTCTCCATATGTAACACTCCTTAAATGCCTGAGTCCTGGTCAAGATGACCAGCATGTGCTTAGACAAACTGCTCCGGTGTTATTATCCATTCCAGTCATATTACGCTGAGAAGAAATTGTAACATGATACAAATTGAACTAGGCAAGACAGTCACTGTTACTCGAGAGACTGGTATTGCTTGTTCACAAAACTGACTCAAGCTGAAATCTGGTTCTGGAACTGTAGAAGAATGAAATGATTGTCATCTCTGCTACTGTTAAGTTCTTCACTTGAGACAAGGCACACTTCATCTAAACATCTGGGACAAAGCTAGAGTCCACATTGAAAACTAAGTTAAAATGGTTTTTAAAAGAAACAAAACCAACCCACCACCAAACTCACCCATGGCTAAACTAAGGTTATTTAGGAAATAACGGTTGTCTAGCAGGACCCTGCTGCACCAAGATCAGGAGTCCTTTGAAACGCCTGGGTTATACAAAGCTATCATTTTGCAGGTCATGGTCTTCCTGTAGCAGGACCTTCCAATGATCCATTTCTACAGTGCTGTAAACTGAAAGGGTAACTCAGCACTGACCCTTCTCTACATAATGCTTGTAATACCTAACTCTCTGGCTTGCTGACTTTGGAGTAGAATCTTTTTCACTTTTAAAACCAGTTCCGATTGCAACGGCTGCTTGAGACTGCTCTCTCCTGAGCTATGGACACCACTCTAAAGACTTGAGTTGGCTGTAAGTATTTAAATAGCCCAGATCATTAGGTTTTGGCTATATTCTGACTAGTGTAATGTAGAATTCAGTTTGCATTTTTTCTGTTTTATAGCAATGCTTTCAGTTGCAGTAGGCATTGGCAGTTTGATGATTTAGCATTTAGCCCCTTAAATATATTCATATTTCTGTTTTCTGAACAAATGCAGAAACTGCAGGTTAGAAAAAACTGTCTGCCAGTCAAAACTCATTTTCTAGACACATATATAAAATGGCTTCTAAAATGTTTCTGTCCAACAGGTTTGGTGCCAGTACTAAAGTGGTGCACTTCCTGGGAAGCACAAAGCCATGGAACTACACATATGACTCCAGAACAAAAAGCATAAAAGGCAACATGGACGACCCTAAAATAGTTCACCCAGAATTCCTCAACATGTGGTGGGATACCTACATAGCTGATGTTTTACCATTACTAGAACAGCATGGAATTGTTAAAGAAACTACTACAGGTGTAAACATGGTACGTGCTTTAATAATCTTGTACATCCGTACCCAAGTATGGATGATGGGTTATTTACCATTGCAGTGATTTTCCTTCCTTCTGTCCAACTCAAAGCATGGGTGTGTTTTAGTTTGGGGGATGCAGGGTATTTTGGTTTTGCTCTTTTAAGCTTGGAATAAAAAATACTACAGAAGAGAAGCATGCTGTAGTGGTCTTGAACATAGCTGTATGCTTGCCTAAAACAGTGTAAGAAGCTAACCTTGCACCAGATATTATACTACAGTAACTTCTTTAATATACACAGAGAAGGGACCTAACTCTTAATGTGTTGCAGCTAATAAGGTTCTCAAGCAGAAGAACCCCAGCTCAGCATGCAAATAGGTACATACAGATCTCGCATGGTGAAACAAATTTAGGTAAACCCAGGATAACTAGAGAATCAATACTTACATAAAATGGCAATGATGAATCCCAATACTTATTAAAGCCAAAGTAATGATTTGAACTCTAATTCTCATTCAGAATTTAGTAGCTTGCATCTGACTGCAGACTTCTTAGTCTTAGCTTAGTACGTGGGCCAGTTTAAGTTCTCAACCTTTCCAATACCAAAGTTAATGATCTCTTAAGATGTGCTTTCTCTTGGTAATCTTGCATCTTTCTAACAAACTATTTGCAGCTATCGGGCTTGGTCTATACTCTGGCTTTCTCTTGTGGCTTCTGTAGAGAGGTATGAAGAACTTAAACTTTAATTATTTTTTTTTTTAATTATTTTTTCCCTTGCTAACTTCTGTAACTCTGCTTTGTTATTTTGCTAGGAAAGCTGCACAATCCCTGCCCGTTGGCAATGCTTGCTACTGCGCATGAGAACATCTACTTTGTTGTCCCACTCTTCTATGGCCTGTTGCTCACTTTAGCTATGCAAAGTATTTCTGTATTTTTACTCTGCCTTTCCTTTTAGGCAGAGGTTACAGAGGCAGTGTCCCACTTATCAGTATCACCAGTATTACCAACTGAATCTTCAGAAGAACGCAAGGAACGGTGGGAACAGGGCCAAGCTGACTATATGGGAGTGGATTCCTTTGACAACATCAAGAAGAAACTTGACACCTACCTTCAGTAGAAATGCCTGTCTCAAACAGTGGTGATGCAAGGACTTGTTCCAGAACTAACAGCTAGAAAGGTATAGATGGTGGTCAGTTACACTTGCTAGTAGCTTGATGAAAAACTTCTTGGCTGAAGGCCTCTGCAGTGCTACAGATGAACACTGAGCAAAAGCTAGGAAGCAGAATTCCTTGGGCCACCTATTACTGCCCAATTTCCAATTCTCCCTACTAGATAAAACCAGGTATTTTCAGCTTAAAATTTCTTCTGTTGTGATCAATTGGCTCAAGATATTCTCGAAACTGGGTTTGTTGCCTCACCTCATTAAGGTGATTAGCATTGATTCCTTTGCTTGCTGTTTTAGATGTAAAATCTAATTCATGAGATTGCTCATACACTGGAGTGGTAGCCGTTCTGCTTTACCATAAATGTATTAATGACACTGGGATACATACGGTTGTAACAGTAATAGCACTGCTTTGCTCTTCCAGTCACAATTGCACTGAAATTTTGACCAGGTTCTTACGCACAGTGCCTACAGCATGGCAGAATGCGTTTTTCAGTTCTGTATACTATGGGACTAGTAAACTGAGTTTTATCTGTTCCTTGCAATGTTGCACTTGATACAAAAATAAAAAGTTGTCATGCATTTCTGTCTTCCCTAAACTCTTGAGCAATTAAGGAAAAGGGAGATCCAAAGCAGGCTAACTAAAATATTCAAGAGGTATAACCCTTAAGCTTTGCTAATGCTACTCAGGCTCTCATTAGCAAATGTCCAGCTTTTAGTTCTGTAATTATTTACAAAGTAGATAGTAATTTGCTAGGGAGCTGTTTAGGGCCAATCCCCTTATTAGCTTGCCCTAAGTATAGGATAGAGCAGTGGAGGAAGTACCTGCTGAAGCTACTCACATTAGTAACATGGAGTTTGGGAAGAGGGCCTCTTTCTTTCAAGCGACTAAAGAAACATCATCTCTAACTTAAGCCCTGTACACTGAACTTAGTCTTACACACAGTGGTGATACTGTTTTGGCAAAGAAAGATTACACAGCTGCTTAAGTAACTGTACTTTCCTGATTAGGAAAACTACTCTTTCCATGTGTGCAAAGAGTAAAAGAAAGGGCTTTTTTTGCCACACTCAGGCTACACATACTCCAAGATACGTGGGAAAGCAGTAAAAATAAAGTATGCTGATGACAGAGATTGGCTGATATCTGTACTAAGGTTCAGATTTATCCTTTAGCCAAAAGTCTAAACAGAACAAAAGTAGTGTTCTTTGACAGCTATACCCTGTACTAGTCCAGAAACACTAAGAAAATATTATTTCATTATTTTCTAATAGAGGAGGATTTTGGCTGGAACCTAGTGAGGGTGCTAAACTTTTAACGTAGAGATAAAATAAATAATCAACAAGCCCTCACAATTTGCTGGTAAAGCAGAAGACATAATACGGGTATGAGAGTTAGTCTGTTTTAACTTGTTTTCACTACTTAATTGCTCTAAGATCAGTTAGTCACCATTTAGGAAAAATGCTAAAAGATGAGGTCCAAACCAAAGTAGCTTGTAGCTATTTAAAAGTACATAGTATCTGAACTCACAGTTGAAACTAGCCCTTTCCTGTATTGGTTTTTCTTTTGCTGTGGTTTTTTTTTTATTTTTAAACAGATAAATTTGAAGTTGTGTGAAAGTAGGAGGGATTACTAGTTACAGTCTGTAATGACAAAAATATATCAACCAAGTACTGGAGTTCTGCATGCTCACAGAATACTCTATGGAAAATAGTAAAATACTCTTTTAAAGACAGCTAAAAGGTTTTCCTCCTCTTGTCTGTATTCATACTGGAGAATAGGTACATTGCTTCTTTTTAAACTTAGTTGGAGAGAACCAAGAATGTGTAAAGGTACGAGACTTACTACCTGCTTGAAAATTTGGTTTAGCATGTAAGTTTTGTTACGTTAATACAATAAGATAAGGAGAGATGCTGAATCAGATGAAAACCTGCATGTTTTGGGTTAACAAATATAGCTAGTAAAGAAAGAAAACCTGTAACAATCATTCTGTCCTAGCCTCTGTAACTCATACTGTGGTCAAATGTTTACCCACAGCCTCAGGAAAGTGAAAGGTATGACATCTATACCAAATTCTATGCGGCTTATTCTCAATAAAATGACCTTTATGTCATTATCTGCCACGATTTCCTTCACAACTGCTGCAGGCAGTATTTGCAGAAAAGCAGAGATCCCTTTTCTTCTCTTGCAATAGTATCACTTGATTCATCAAGCAGTTTTCTGCTCTAAACGGAAGGTACTCAAAGCAGTAACTGAATCCAAGCACTATACTCAAAACATCACTATTCAGAAAAATCATAGGGCGGCTTAGATTGCAACTCAAGTATTGGAACTCCATTTGCCTTTATAAAGCATATAATCTAAGGTGTTCCTTAGATGGTGACAACTCAGAGCAACTCTTAGGAGTTCAGAAGCATTTTTTCCATTTACATCTTTATTTTATGTACAAAGTAAAAAAAACACCAAAAAATCAGAATGACAGACTATTAACTCAGTCTTTGGAATTAAAAATAATTCCAAGAGCTCATTTCTAGAACATATTCAAACTCCACAAAAGAGAATGCCGATAGCCAAAGACTACTTAGAGGTCATGAAAAGCAGAAATAAACTCCAAACCACCAGAACACAAGGGGTTTTATCCACCCGAGTAACTGAAGGAAGGGCTCCATCAAATCAAACAGGACTTTTCTGTTCTCAGCTTTGACCTCTATCTGTTCTCTCAGATACATTAATGACTTTGTTGGCAGAGATCATATAGCTTAGTACCACCTTCAGTAAGTTTTTATATGGCTTTGGAACATGGAAACAATTGTCTAATAGAAGAAAAAGATACTAGTAACTGTTTTCATAATGATAACTAAGCCATTCTGCAAAATGTCAGCACATTTTCACACAAGTAATGATGTAGCTTGACTAGCCAAAGATATGGGTCTCTTTCCTGTGGAATTTTAACTTGGAAAATGGAAATAATGAAACAAAGACAAATCTTTCCCTCATAATCACAAATTATTTCTCCAGCTTATCTCTAAATATCAGAATCTGAACCAGAAAAACTTTATGCAAAAAAACTCCCAAAAAAACCAACTTCAATCAGGTTTAGCTCTGGTTTTTTTTATCTTTTGTCAACTTTCCAGTGATAACCAGTCACCAGGGTTCATGCTGTCTTCCATCATTCATGCCCTTTTGATTCCTTTTCTAACAGACTTAAAGCACACTTTTCTCCATAGCTAAGATGCTGGCTTCCCAAAAACTGCATCAGCTTGTTAAGTTACATATTTTTAATTCCTTTCTCACTTCTTTCATTAGCTCACTGTTTCTCCAAATAGTAGACATCTTCCCTTTATTTTCCCAGTCCTTTTCCTGTATTTGCAATTCATCTTACAATCAGCTGGCTGGTATTCTTAGGACATAAGAAGAGGTGAAAGGCATTACAAGCAAAGTCAGATTCCACTTCTCTTCTGCCAAGTACACTTCCCAAATCTAAACAGGACCCAGATATAGCAACCTCTGCCTCCAATGTGAAGTCTGAGCATTAGGGTGAAGGCAGCAGAATGTTAGGTACACACGTATCAGAAGACCAGAATCAAATGGAAAGAAAGGAACAGACAAGAATATTCAACTAATACTCAACTGAGATTCTTCAGTGCTATTTATTAGTTTGTGGTACCTGAACATGAGTAGCTTACCAAATTCTTCCTCCATAAATCACGCAGCATGCAGACCAGCATTCCATAAAGACATGTATGGAAGTGAAAAACACGTAGTTCTTCCACTACAAGTGGAAAAGCAGTGCAAGAAAACTGTTAGAAAGCTGGCAGCTATTAAAATACTTTGTTTAAATTATTGTACAATTATACAAATTGATACAATTTATTGTACTGATTCACTGGCATGTGAGTGGGTTATTATCTACTTTGAATATAGCACAGTCTTACTGTTCAAAGTGTCTACTGAAATTACCAGATAGCATGTTATCAATACATGCCTGTGATTCTAGCATTTTATCCAAACAAGAAAACCTTCACTTTTATAAAAATCATTGGAATTCTTCTAAGAGTAAGTAAAACATTAAAAGAAAGTGTTTTACAAACTGAAGTACTTCCTTTTTACTAGGTCCTGTGAAGTAATCAACAGAGGGACTCCCTCCTCCACCTGTATATTATTCAGAAACAGTACAAAATATTTTAAAATTTTTAACTGAATACCATCTTCGGACATAGCCTGCAAAAGTAAAAATTCCTTACAAAGTGTCACTGACCACCTATTCTGAAACAAACAATCCAGATGATCTGTTTGTTTATCAGGCAACATTGAGACAGAAACACGAAACTAATTCATTTCTAAAGGGTTTTGTCTGAAGGAGGAAACACATACTATGTACCTTTTATCACCTTTTCACCTCTAAAAAAAGATGAAATGCTTGCAAGTTAGAATGTATCAATACACATTTCCGTTTTGAGGGACTTTTATGTATTCTTAAGCATTGAACGTAATAAGCAACCTTTTGAAGAAATGCACACTGGAATAATTTCAGGAGTTTGTGTGCTTCTAAATTAACATTTAGGAGCAAATTTGTTTTTATAATTTATTTGAAGCATTTATATTTTGAGCACAAAGAGAACAAAACTGAAAGTTAGCATGGAACATATAACTTGAAGAACAGTATTATCTAAAACATTAAATATATTATTTACTGAAAATACCACAGGATGAAGCTATAAATCAATCAGAGCCTTAATTTCATTAATTTTGTTTTGTTTCACATCACTTGCTGAAGGCTTTTTGGTCGCAAAGGCTCCTGCTGCAAGTTCCCTCTTCTTGTTCTGAATTTTCAGAATATTTTCCTCCACTGAATCCTTCACAATGAACTGAAATAAAAACAAACAAACAAGCAAACAGAAACACTCTGAAATAAAGATGTTAAATTTTTTTTTTAAACAAAAGTTTAAGATGAGAAATTAAGATATTTTGGAAAAAAATGCTAAGCAGCCTAAAGTACAGTTACATTATTTAGTTACTACTTTGTAAGTAAAACACAAAGAAAAGGGTTGTAAAGCAGTTGAAGGAAAAGGTTTGGCATTTTAATTTTTTAACCTTTTATTTTTTTTTAATTTATTGCAAGGATATCTATTTCTTCTTTGCTTCTTATATTAGAAGAGAACTTGTCTTCAATTTTCCAAGTAATACATCTGTGATTGGATATTAACGAGACAGACCAGCTCTCTTCCACAGCTAATCAAGCTGCTATGACAATGGCAGAAATGTTCTATATACCTTCAAGATAATGAACTGTAATAGCCAGGCTAAGCAACAGCAAACTACTCCATCTCAGTCACTCCAAATAGCTCAACAGGGACATCTGATTTCTAATATTAAAATTTTACAATCCAAAGCCCATACTTCAACAATCCCACCACAATTTATGTTTACTGGTGAGACTATGATGTCACAATTATTTTTATAATATAGTAAAGCTTTTTTGAAAATATTTATTCATAACTAGGAAACTGTTGGGATCATCTCTCAACTCACCTTAGTAATAACAACATTATGCTTCTGACCCAGCCTGTGACACCTGTCAAAACACTGGTCTTCTGCAGCAGGATTCCAAGCCTAGCAGTAGCAGCAATGAACAAGTTAAATAACCTCACTTCAAAGTACCTAATAATATGCACACAGAATCACAAAGCAGATATTGTACCATCACCACTTGAATAAATATTGTTGGCAGATTAATTACTCCCAACCTAATGTCTCACTCCTTAAGTATCCTGCTGTAAAGAAAGCTTTGAGAACTTCCAGTTATATATTCATAACAAGCAAGAACTTCAGGTAAATGCTTTAAAAACAAAGTTTGTCAGGAGTCTAAAAGACATCAAAACAATCCTGTTATTTTAATTCTGAAATAAACACTGCATATATTAACTGCCTCAGTACTCTTTTCCTGATAGCAAAATCTAAACCAGCTGAACTCACGCAGTTACTTAGAAGTAAACTAAGTCCCTGGACTGTTAAGTAAACCCACTTACTCTTTCATTAGTATATACAATAATCACCATGTTACATAAACAAGAAACTTTGCTGAACACAAAATGATAGTGTAGCTGTTCCTGCTTATGCTTAGGATTTAACACTAAATATAAGGATTTGTGAAATGCCAAGTCTGCATTTTTCCAGCATGTTCTTTCTATCTAAAGGTACAGTACTACTAGTTCTCACAGAATAGATAATTAAATCTACCTAACTGTAATAGCGTTCTGTCTCTGCTAAGCAAGTCTCATTGAATGGGCTCGCCTTGCCATGTCATCCACATACTGCAAGTTACCTAAGTACTCTTAATGACTCATTTTAGATTCTAAGAACCTCTGATGCCTACACACACACAGAGACATCAAGTTGCAAGATAAAAATCCAAACAAGTCTTGTTTCTCCAATCTATGGTAGTGATCAAAAGTACAACAAATTATATCTTTGTCACTGCAAGATGAACGTTCCTGGCAAGCTACGTATGGCAAACCATTCTAATATTAATCTAACTGTATGAACAAGATGATGTCTGGAAGAAAGACCTGGCCCAAACATGCAGAAGCATGCATGTTCCATTCTATCTTTGCTGTAGTTGAGGAAGACCAAAATGTACTACTTTACTCTTCTCTCATCAGTCCTGCAAAGGAAAAGTGAATTGCAGTACCTCTATCCCTTTCTGCAATAGCTCATACAAAGGATACTGTATTTTACATGGGAAAATATGAAGAAACTTGAGCCTCAGAGAAACATCTGCATACTTGTGATACTCTTACATTAAAGGTTCGTATTTCTTCCTAAAGGTGAGAATTCAGCAGCTATGATTGTATTTAAACAAGCAAACAAACAATTTAAAAAAAGCGGGGGAGAGAGAAAGTAATCTATGGCTGGATAAATATTCCTCCCTTGCACTGTGGTATTACACTTCTCAGAGAAGGAATGCAGACCTCTAAGCTACAGTGCTACAACAAATCCACAGAATTTGAAAAACTGGTTACTCCACTGGCTCAAGGTATTTCTGCTTCTTAATTCCTACTGTTGTAGGAATGCACTTCAAGGAATGCTGATGTGCGACTGGATCTGATTCGGCACCGACTATTCAAAAGTGAGATCAATAAAGAATCGTGGTCCCACTATCCCTCCATCTAATACAAGTAGTCAACCACTGCCACTTGGGATGGTTACCATCACAGGATGGTTACCAGCAGGATGAGAAGAGGCTGTTCAGTGGTGTACAAAGGCTGCAATTTTATTGGGCTCTGGTTTGTTAGGTACAACTGTATACTGTAGATGATTCAGTGTTAACAAGGCTTAGCTTACTTTCTTACAACTGCTTGCTGCAATACTCAATGCATTATCTCATTCACTATCTTCACAGAAAATTAAAATTCTCTTGCAGTTTCCACAAATATTCAGAGAATTGTTAAAAAAACCCAAAGTGCAGTGGTTGGACTAGATGGCGTTGTGGTCATGTACGTCCCTTCCAGTTGCACCCATCAATGCAACGTACCCAGAAAGAACGTGGGGAAAGATGCATTGCCATTCAGGAAAAACTTCTCCATACTCTTACTCGTATTTAATTCCTTTAGTTTATTAAATAAATAGCTTTTGCCTTTATGCTGTTATTAACACTAGCCTGATGTCCAAGCTAGTACTTTTGCTTTACTATTGGTATTAACAGATGCCCAAGTCTAAAGCTACCCCATTATTTTCATTTACTTTGGTTTTGTTTCTAAGTGCAGAATTTGTCTTAGTTTCCAACTGCCAAAAAACTGGGACATCAGAGGAGTTAACAGTGGTGGAGGAAGTGAACAGAAAAACTTTGATTTTGTACAATGACACAACACATGAACCAATTTTGTTAAGAATACCATTTTGCTATCAATAAATGTAATTTACATTTTAATTCCTTACAAATAGTTTTGTGTTCCTGAGTGCTTTAATGAAAGGAAAAAAACTTCCGAAGTTTAAATATTACCAGTCTTCTAAGACTACAAAAAGTAACCTCAGACTAACGTCTTTATTTATCAATAAATTCACAATAACATCAGAAGAGACTAGAACAGACAAGCACTGCATTAAATATACACTGTTCCTGAAATTCCACTTCACAGCTTTTGAAGTTATTAAACAACAAACAGAAAACCACATTCAAAAATATCAGAAAGAAATAAAGAAGGAACAGATAGCATATGCTACACTGTAAGGTGTCACACCACTCTTTTAGTAGTCCTACTAGCATTCTTTTCATTCACAGTAAATAAATGGACAGCACAAAAATACAGTGTTAAATCAAAAAGATGCCAGGGAAACAAATGAAGAAAAGTCCTACTTGCCCTTTAACAAATACTCATCAGTGTAATTCATTCTCAGAGGGGCTTTCCTTCTACCTCTTAGGAAAACGCCAAAGGAGCTTCCCCCAGATTAAGCCAGATCATTATGAACAACCCATTACTCACGGGATCCATTAAAAACACTCGGGAAGCTGCTGTCAGATTTAATCCAACTCCACCTGCTTTCAGAGACAAAAGCATTATAGTTGCAGACCCTGCTTGGTTGCTTTGGAAACACCGAATTGCTTCCACTCTTTTCTTCTGTGCCATTGACCCATCCAAACGAGTAAAGGCAAACCCTGATTCTCTAAAGAGAAAGTAAAAATGTTCAACTTAACAAGCCATTTTCTGTGACAACAGGAAATAAACAGATTAAAATCCTGACCTCTACTTTGAAATGTGAATTTAAAATTCTATTTTCTTTGACAGATCTTTCTAAGACACTGTAAAAACACATGTTTATTAAAAATAACAGTAGTTCTACTTACTTCAAGGGATTTTCTATCAGCGACAGGAAAGTTGTAAACTGAGAAACGACGAGACATTTAGCAGCTGGATTATCCCTCCGCAGTTCTATCAGAGCATGCATAAGAGCATTTATCTGAAATTAAATGAAGCATTTATCTGAAATTAAATGAACTTAGATTCTATTCCTACAGGTGGCTTTGATAAAGTTCATATCAACTGAGAGAAATCCCTGTTCAGTAATGTCTGTTAAATGAACTCATCTCCAATTCTGTGGGTAGGGTTTCTTTTAATTTCCACAGGAAACCAAGGGTTGAGCATTTTTAATGGTCACAAACTACAGGGTGATATTGAGGGTGCTTTGCTCACAACCTGTTTTCCAGACATACTTCCCACTGTCAGGAAGCAGCAAGTCCCCTATCTCCAGGGTATATGGAAAATAGGAACAAAGTAGTGGAACTCCAAAAAATAAGGCATAAGCAATGGACAGCCACAAGGCAAGTGCTTTACTACAGCAATAGTCAGGAACTGAGAAAGGCTTCCCCCAGAAATACTCAGGCAAATAAGCTATGCAAGACCCTTGGCTGGGGATGACAGGGAAAAAGGACACACCAGAAGCACTCTGAAACCAGCATAAGAAACAAAAGGAACAAGGAACTGGACTTGAGGCAGAAGAACACTGCCAGTTTTCTCATGTAAGGTTTAGCTAGAGAATGCAAGTAACAGCACCAGGTAACAAACAAACAATCTTAATTTATTCTAGAGCATAATGTCCTAAATTAGTTCTTAGGTCTCCACAGAAAGATTTTCAGGGAATAAATTTGTAACCAGCATTTGAAAGAACAACTACTTCATTAAAAGTAACATGCAGAAAAGCAATCTCAAAACAAAAAGGTCAAAATACAAGCAGGAAGATTTAATTTCTGGCAGAAAATGCACAACGAAAGTTAGGCAAAAAAAAAAATCATGTGGCAGACCTTGACAAACAGGTCTGCAAAGTAAAACAACAGTATCTCAGCAGTTTATCTGGCAAGTGTTATATGATGCCCATTTAGTTTTCCCCGCTAGAGTAGAATATATATTCTTTATATAACATGTAAGAAAGAAGGATTTATTTAGATTTTGTTGCCAAAAGTAAATTTAGAGCTGGATAAGTGTCAGTGGCTATAAAACTGCTCTATCTTCAGAAACTGAAACAAAAGACAAAGCCCTTTACCGAAGTTTTATTTAATTAATACATATCTATGTACTGAACAATGACCAGCATCAAATCACAACTAGTCTTCCTTTTGTCTTGTTTCCCTGCTGCAAAATTTGTCTGCAGTGAGATTTTATTACACACTTTCTTCTGTGCTGGCTAGACATGCTGGGTAGACTTTTAAATAATACTTTAAATATGTTATTCACATGTATAATATATTCAGCATATTTACATAACAATAATAGAGTATGCCCTAAAAAACCATAACGAAAGCCCAATAAAACACAATGGAATGTACCTTTGAACTGGATATCCACTCCCGATCAGGCTTCTTTCCACTACTGGAGTCTATTTCCTCTTCTAGGGGACATTCCACCAAGTGCTCTACTTGAAGTTCATTCCTACAGAGAGGGCATTTGGCATTTGGCTACAAAAAAGCCCAAATAACATTACAAGAAACATATTAAATCAAATTGTTTATAGTGAATACTAAAGAACACCTTTACAAATATTATATTGATGTTCATGTAAAAAAATCCTCAGATTCATTCTTGTAACACACTGTCATTTCTGACATGACAGTCACAATATTTTACTTGTGAGAACATTAACATGACAAACACTACATGTTTTAAAAACACTCAGCCTTCCTTAAAAGTGGTCTTCTTTCTGAGCATATTTATACTTGAAATAAGTAACTCAATATTTTAAGGCAAGCAAATATTTGGGCTATGGGGAGATAGACTATTTCAAATATCAGAAAAATAAACCATCCTTCAAAGACTATCTTTCTTAGTTACAAACAAAGAATGACCTTTTACCCTTTTTCTTCAAAGCCTGCACAGAAATAACAGCAGTCTGATGAAATATGCTTTGTCAGGACAAAGCAGGGTATCTTCTCTTTTTCCCCAGCAGACATGAGAAACGAGACATGATTTAACACCAAAAGCTTTTTTCTCTGAAGTATACTCTGGATAAAGCAAAATTTATATAATAGCACTTTCATAGGACTCACAAAATTTAACAAAAAGACTGTGTACACTGTACAAACACAGAACTTTGTGAAGCAAAAATGACAGACATGAAAAACCTTTGCCTAACAGAGCAACCCTTTAAAATTAGCTAGTTCTGTTTATATAGCAATCTGGCCACAGACCCAAGGCATCTTTAGACAGGCTACAAAGCAGAGCTCACAAACCACGGGAATACTGGGGGCTGCTAATCTGGACTGAACTGCCAGCCAATTAAAGAGGCCGGCAGTCACAGTCTGAATACATTAATTTATTGCAACAATAAAGCTATCCTTTCAAGAGACAGAATCTTAACACAAACAAATCTGAAATAACAGCCTCCTAAATGTAGTGAACCAATGAACCATTCCTGATTTGGCACCAATCCAAAAATCCTCCAGTGACAAGACAAAATAAATGAATTCTATTACATCTGAAAAAGGTTTTCTGAAAAAAAAAAATCCTAACAGTGCTCATAAAGACTTTTTTTTTCTTTTTAAATACAAAGCTCATGTCTTTCTGCATCCCTTCTCCACTTTAGTACTGCAATTATAAACAAAACACAAAACACAGCTAAACAGTACCAACAGAGACACCAAACACTTGCAGTAAAAGCATATGAAAATGACCAGAAATGTCTCACAATCAACAGCTAAAAGAAGAAAAAACGTTTTAATGCATATCTGGCAAGTTTTTACAAGAATGCAGTTAATACACAAAGACATTAGATTACTGTAGACGTTTTATAGCTTTACTGGGACTTTTGCATAGGATCTTCGCTTATTTGCACGACTCTGAATTTAGCCTTAGCAGAAGATTGAAATGAAGGTGGTGGTCACTCTCCAGCTGTTAACTACTAAAAAGTTTTTCCAATTTCGGTAAATACTTTTAGGTTAACATTAGAAAAATAAAACGGTCTCCAAGTTCATAGTACAACAAAAGGCCAAACTTTTCACTCAGCAGTTTTGTGTTTGCAGCTTCACATCTCATTGCTCACTGACCGTTTAATGCTGTCATTTGTATTAATAATGGAAAGCACAGGCATCTTGCCTGGAAGAATCCTGTTTGAACACAAGCTGTTTTGGAGAGAGGGTATGCAGTTTGCTGGCTTCCTTTGTTTTTAAGGTGATACCTAAAAGTACTTCCCCGAGCTATTTACTAGGAGAGAGTTGATTTATAACATTCAGGCACACCACTATTCAACTGAGATGCGGTACTAGCAAAAATACCTATCACGTGGAAACACTGAATTCACTGACTTTGGAATTTAGATGTGTGCCAGTGTGGAAATTGATAGATGCAGATTAACCAAGACGGCCACCACTCACAGATGAAGTGTGAAGACAGATTTATTCCATTATTTGCAGGAACACATACACACTACTGAGTCCAAACTTAGCAGAGGCAAAAAGCACCAGGAAGGCCCCAGCCTTGCCTTACTTACATACCAAAGCCTAATGCGTGTGAAAAGGGTCACCGGCCTTCGTTTTCACAACTCTGAACTCTCTATCCCCCTTCCCCCCATGTCTGTGGGAAAGAATGCTTTTAAGTCTTTAACAACGTTCTGTTATCTTCCTTGTGAAAATTCCATTTCTTTCAACAGACAGGAAACAATCCAAAGGAAACACAGGGCATGAAAATTCCCACAGTGAAACACTATTCTTAGCACTCTCAGCTGCAAAGGTATCTTGAGCAAACACAGCTAAAGAAAAACATCCCCTCATCAAATCTTCCGCTTGCAACCCCTTTTCAGTCAGTGTTCAACACAGGCAGCATTCTGGCTGGAAGCTGCAAGAACTTTCTTAGGAATTGGTTTAAATCAGGAATCATTTTGAGGGTAAGAAAGGCTTATAGAAACTCATGATAGTTCAAAAGAAGTTACACCCACCTCTGTTTAGACTTCACTACTATGAAAGTAATCTATGGAACAACATGGTATTGGACAAAGACACTAGTTCTGGAGATTCCACAGTCCTTTCTAGGTAAAACATAGTAAGCAACTTGACTGTAAAGTCAAGTAATATACTATAATAATTCCATCACATCATATCCCAATTTATTTCTCTGCATGTTAAAAACACCTGATGGTTCAGCAGGGGCACCAACTCTGACACAGACACATCAAGAACCTCTGCGCTGGAAAAAGGCCTCTGGCAAGTGCTCTTTCCTTAAAGAATAATTTCACAACACTAGTTTCCCTCAAATCTCTCAGAAACTCTAGAGTGGGATATCTGCATCAGAACCTTATGTATCTGGAAACGGAACAAAGTTGATCTACAAGCCAGAAAGACAACACTACCCACCTCTATCTAATTGACTGCTTATGCACAAGCAAGGACTAATCTGTCCCCTGCCGTCTCCTAATAAAGAACACCCAGGTTTAAGCTGGCAGTTGCAGCTCTACTCTAGCTAGGAGGAGGCAGAACAATTCCAGAGAGTAAGTGCAGCAGCACTCAATACATATGGTAAGACTACCATAGGAAAGGAAAGGGCAAACAAGAAAGAAAAGCACAGCTTAGAAGCATACAAGAAAAATAAATACTATGGTTTTCAAAAAAGCAATTAAAAGATGCTCATCCACAAGTTTATTCTGGATAGAGTCCAGAGAGGGTCATAAAGATGGCCCTCTAACAAGGCAGCTATTTCACTGTAGAAATTTATCAGCTTGGAAAATGGAGCACGGATGTGATTTTTGTTCAACAGTCAACTTCCAATACACAGCTTTAGTCTCTTTTAAGCACAACATACACATATATGACACCACACACAAGCAGTGAAGAAGCATCCAGCCACATGGAGGCATACAGTGCTGCACACTTTGACCCTAGGGACAAAGTAAGGTGAGAACTACGGAATCGGTCTTTGATCAGTGGTAAGGTAAGGTCCATGAGTATTTTCAGTCTGACAGCTACTCTCCCCACAGTTTGACTTCAGACCAATAGCTTTTATAAGCCAGCTGATAACTACATTTACACTGTTCACCGTGATTTAAAAGAACAATAGCTAGATGGCCTCCTGGTGATACTAGTTCATTGCTTTCGAATAGCTATTACAATTAATTGTAATCATAGAACAACCAACCTGTTCATTTCTGAGGACTTCAAAAATACATGGTTTACAAAACACATGTGCACAGTGTGTTATCACAGGAAGAGTCAATGATTCCAAGCAAACTGCGCATTCTTCATCTGAACCAGAGCTCAGAACCAACTTCATTTTACTCACTAGTCTCACATGCAGTTCTTCGGGAGTTCTATTATCTGGAAATATAGAAACGTACTTAAACCCAGAGATTTCCACAAAGGAAACACTCTGAACTCTCATGCATCAAAACAGCTCCACTGGTCAAAATGCAATTAGAATAGTTTATACACAATGAGGATATAGCCTACAATGTATAAAAACACAAGATGCCCCATACTACAGAAAATTTTAACCTACTAATTCAAAACACATTATGAGTAATCATACTTGGAAAAACAGTAATTTGAATTCAAAGAACCTCGACTGTATGCTCAGTGGTAAGTATATGTGCAACACAATGCCTAATGAGAACAAGCAATTTTCATGTGGCAGCTGTTCAAGTAGCAAAAATCTTATGAATATGACACTACTTATAGTTAAAATTGCTTCTTTTTAAGTAAAGAAATTCAATTAATACTTACTAGTTATTAATTAATTTCTAAATAATTATGGAACAATTATCAAATAATTTCTCCATCCTGTAATTTTAAGGAAGATAAACAGCAACCTCCTGAAAAAGGTTCTGACCATATCACTGGTCTTTCAGTTTCCTGAAAAATCACACCCATGCCAATGGCATCTCAAAGTAGGCTTTTTCTAAATATTACATTTGCAAATTCTCAAATTTAAAGTATTTCAAACAGACTATACTTTCTTCTGAAAGTATAGTCTGTTTTTTAACGCTATTTTTAATGCTATGCAGTTGTACAGTTCTGGCTTGTCAAAAATAAAACTTCACTCTCGGTCCTCTGTGTTCACCCTTCCTTACAGCTGTGACAAAGTCAACAGTGTCCTATTCTGCTGAAGAGGCAATGGTTCTGCTGACACAGCTATCAATTTACAAGCCATTCCCCAAATCTCCTCTACATCTTCTCTCCTGAGGCAAAGGAAAAAAATCTGCTATAAAAGCACTTCTGTAAATTATTACAACAACAGATATGCTGCTTTTTAACGAGCCTTCTGCATTTGGTTCTGCAGAGGTCCTCTTTGGTCATTTCTGTATGGGCTGTCAAAGCTTATTAACTCTTGCTTCTGGCCTTCATAACTACTCATACTTCATTACTTCATTCATATGTTAGAATGTGCTCGAGTATCCCCTCCTGAAACATATTCAAACCTATTATGGTACAAAAAAATAAAGTAACTGAAGGAAGCTGAAAGTTCAATAATCCATGCTGAAAAGAGGATGGCTGAAGCTAGAGAGCTTGGAAAACACAAATATATTTCTGTTCTTGAATACAAAGTGCCAGTTCTTGTTCTTAAAAACCACAGGAACCAAAAAGTATTCACTCACCATTTGAAAAATTAGCAGAGGTATTTATACAAAGATGAGGATGACAACAAATCTGTCTTAATCTGAGCAGAACACCAAGGACGTCAGCATAATGAGCTAGTACATTCCCTTCGCTGAAAAGTCTGAGTAAGAATTTTATGGTTAGTGTGAAATACTACAGCCTGAAAAAACAGATGACATTACATGATAAGAGTTTAGCTGTTACAATGATGTTCTGATTTGATTGTTCACTTTCTGGTCTGACTACCTTTTCTCAAATGCTCTTCTTAAGGTACAAAATGCTACCCGTAGTATGTTCTACTAGGAGAAACGTTAACACATGGTGACAAAAGCTTTAAGGCCGTTCTTTACATATCTGGTATCTCCTCCCAGTTCTCACCAGACAGAACTTCTAATATATAGTTCTGTAACACTCTCTGCTTCACTCTTCAGAACTGAACAGATGTGAAGATAATTTGCAATTATTAGCCTACAACATACAAACTGACACACTTGGCTACTACAGCTAACATAATCAAAACTTCTGAAATATAAATTTGTGGTATTAAATTTCGATCTTCAGGATAAAGAAAACCTCTGACGTACCTGCTAATAGTAGCTTTGCCCTCATTCTTCACAGACTGGTAGATTTGTCTCTCCTCCTCTGTAAGCGTAACATACTGAATAAGTACTTTACGTTCTGGTAAGTGCAAAATGGGTGTTCCTTTAACTTGACTTGTTTTAGATCTTCTAAGGGTAATACTCCTAATCAGAGACTGTAAACGCCTAAAATATACATATATAGACAATATATTACTCAACTGGCGTTGGTTTGGGTTTTTGGGTTTTTTTTTCTTCAGTTTACTGCATAAATTCATGTTTTGTACAAATTTCAAGCCCATAGTACAATATAACTCATTAATCTGAAATATAAACAATTTTAATTATTTGATATTTACTAATTTGAACTAAAAAAAATGAAATAAGAACTGATGATACATGCATTTCAAATTTAAATGTGAAACATGAATTTGTTGTGTGGCCCAAGCACTGCTAGTTATACTCATTCACAAACCCTTTGGGAACACTTCATACCGAAGTCCTCCTGGAGCTCCCATTGTGACTGGACGTTGAATTGTTCTGTGCCACCACTCTCGATCAGTAAAAGGTTTCAGTTTTAAGAAGGAAATAAGAGACCACAAATCTTTTACAGAATTCTGAATAGGAGTGCCTAAACAGAAAATGAAGACAGTAAAACCTCAAGGAAACTAAAACTCACAAATTTTTACCGAAGTGCAAATTGTGTGCTTTCTCCTAATCTCAAAACTAGGTTGGCATGTCATTAAGTATAATATTTTTTTTTTAAGTAAAATATTACAAAACACTTAAATACATAAGAGTGAGCAAACTGCAGCTCTCAGTGTCAGGATGTTGGATGTTATCTTTCCATTTCAGCTTCACCACCAGTGGTCATGATCTTTAAATTACATTTAAGGGTCATATGCTTGCATGACCTGTGGCAGTTTTTATTATTTCATAAAGCTACTGAGGTTTGGATAAGTATGTATCAGTGTAAGCTTCTAACCAAATGTAACTTGTTAACTTCATAAATAGGTCTGTTTTCACTTGTACTGCCACCAAACTTGTGTATCAAAAGTTATTTTGAATTTTCTCTGTAATCACTGAATGGGTCAGGCTAGAAGGGACCACAGCAGGTCATCTGGTCCCACCCTCCTGCTCAAGCAGAGTTAACCTAGAGCACATATGGCATAGGATTGTGTCCAGACAGATCCCATGAGAGAGACTCCACACCCTTTGTGATCTCCAGCGCTCGGTCACTGCACAGGAAAGAAGTTCTTCCTTATGTTCAGGTGGAACTTCCTGGGCATCAGTTTATGACCATTCTCTCTTGTCCTATAGCTGGGCACCCCTGAGCAGAGTCTGGTCCACCCTCTGACCCCTCCCTGCAGACACTGACAGACATGGATGAGGTCACCTCTCAGTGTCTCTTATTGAAGCTGAACAGCTCCAGTTGCATCAGCCTTTCCTCAGAGAGATGCTCCAATCCCTTCATCATTTCCACAGCCTCCACTGGAGCCACTCAGGGAGCTTCATGTCCTTCCTGTCCGGAGGAGCCCAGACCTGGACACAGCACTCCAGCTGTGCCTCACCAGCGCTGAGCAGGGGGCAGGATCACTTCCCTGACCTGCTGGCAATGCTTTTCCCAATGCAACCAGGATCCCATTGGCCCTCTTGGACCACAGGATACACTGCTGCTCATGGACAGCTGCTGGCTGTCCACCGGCACTCCCAGGTCCTTCTCCACAGAGCTGCTCTCCAGCAAGTCACCCCCAGCTTGTGCCGGTGCATGAGGTTATTCTTCCCCAGGTGTAGGACCGTGCACTTGCCCTTGTTGAATTTGGGGCGTTCTTCCCTGCCCATCTCTCCAACCTGTCGAGGTCTCTCTCTGAAGGGCTGCACAGCCCTGGGAATCAGCCACTTCTCCAGCTTTGTGTCATCAGCGAACTTGCTGAGGAGGCATCTGCCTCTTTATCCGAGTCACCGATGAACAAGTTAAACAACACTGGGCCCAGCACTGAACCCTGGGGGACAACACTAGTGACAGGCCTCCAACTAGACCCTGTGCCACTTATTACGACTCCCTGGCATCTGCCGTTCAGACAGTTCTCAATCCACCTTAACTGAATAAACAAAAAAATAAACACACGCCCACCCCCACAAAACCCCCAAACAAACAAATATGCAAAACCAAGCAAAAACCCCACAACAAAACAAAAAAACCAACCAAGCAAACAAAATCAAAAACCACTGAATGAAGACCCAACTAAATCACTGCTCAAAGACAACATTCCAAATGAACCTGAGATAGGCAGACATTAACTATTTCCAAAAAAGCCAAAATGGAAACACCATGTGGGAAACACAAGATGGTGCTCTACTACGGTAGTTTGCATTGCATTTCCTCTGGCGGCAAATATTTTACCTGTAAGTACCCATCTTCTATGTCCCTCCAGATTTAAGGCAGCTTTAGTTTGCTGAGCATTTGGGTTTCGTATAGTGTGCCCCTCATCCAACACAATTCTCAGCCACTTGACTTTGTGCAAAGGGCTATCACCTCTGATCTGAAAAACAGCATTTTTTTTAATCTTTGATTCAAGTTAAAACACCTTTTCTTTCAATTTGGATAAAGCAAGATACTAATACAACAATCCCACAGTTGAAAATGGATAGTATTTATCTGCATCTTGTTTATTTATCTGCACAGAAAGGCAAAACTAAGAGTAAGGCCTTCCTGCTTTTAGATTTATTGATTCCTGGAAAATGCTACTGATCTCCTCATACTTGAGTTACAGTAAAAATAAGCTAATGCTGAAAAGAAGAAGCGTTTCAATATGGAAAATGGATCAGAGAGCAAATTAGAAGTTTATATCATATTTAAAGATGTAATCTTCAAGCTTTTAAAAATGGTTGTCATTTCTATGAAAACATGACTTTACAAATACATCTCATGCAATGAGCTACTTGGTTGAAGCCCATGTGCAACAAGAACTATGAAGTTATACTTTTATATGCTCCATATTCTTCAAATTTGATAGGACAACAGAAGTGGGAGCTTCATGCCACCAACATCTGGGGAGATTTGCATACTTGACACCCTTTTCTATCCTTAAAAAGTCCTTTCCTTAAGTTGTCATAATTGCAATCAAATAATTTTCTGTAGAGAAGCAGTTAATAAAAAACTCTGTTACCACAGTGAATACATAAGAAAGTACGTAAAAGTAAAACCACAGCTATAATCTTTTGACTGCCTACCAGAATAGCACTTGAATATACTGCCATCATTAGCCCAAACACTACGAGTTCTTAACAGTAAGGAATCTTCAAACACCTTCTCATTTACTTACCCCATACTCAGTAGCTAAAATGTTGTATGTTGTCAATACAATGTCTTGTTCTGAAAGAACTGATGGGTCTTTGCTACGGTCAGAACCATAATAAACATAAATCTTTACATCAAAATCACGGTGGATATGTTGTTCAAACTGCTCCTGAAAGAAAAGTTGTGAAAAGTAATCAAAAACGTATTGTGTTACTAAATGATTGTTGGAATTATTCTTCTTGTAAGTTATTATTAGTAATATTATTCTTGTAAGTTGCCTTACCTAAAACCCACTTTCTCTAGCTCTACATCCATTTATACAACAAAAGCAATTTGAATTTGGGTTGCTTTTTACTCTCCACCCAGGTGTGAAGATGGACCAGAAGTAGTCACCTCAATCATTAGTAACAGACATTGTATCGCATTGTGGTAACTCTAGGTTTACTTCTTACAGTGTATTGGTTTACAAACTGATGGTATATGCACTGCAAAATGCACTGTTCCTTACAAACTGTAAGGAAGAGCTTTTATGTTCTTTTTCACTTTCTACCTTAAACATCTCTTTGTTTCTTCTTTTACTGTTTGTTTTTTCCTACTTCTCATTACTGGGTTAACCAGCTAAGTTTTTTTTAAGCATAAAAAAGTTCTGTTAGAAAAAAATTCAAATATTAATTGTAAAACCAGTGTTTATATTCTCTATATTTGTTCTGTGAAAGACTCAGTATACAGTAATCTTGACAGACAATAAAAATCAACAATTTTATTTCTGAAGCACCAGACTCAAGTTTTCTTTTAAAATACTTAATTTGTCTTGAATTGACAAAAAGTACTTTGTTTACACTATCTGATGTTTCTCAATTATATGATTTTCATGTTTCACCTACAAAGATTAAACTAATGTTCTAACCACAGACAGTAAAATCTTCCAAATGGAATACAACTTGCAAGCTAAAGATATCTCCTTAATATTTGTATTCAAAATGTCATGAAAACAAAAAATTTAACTAATGCAGAGACAGAGTTAGAACAGTCCTTCAGCCTTTTCCCCATAGCAGATTTACTCCCACAGATCAGCACCAGTGTCACCAAATTACTGAACTCCTCTAGTAAATCAACTGTCACACGCGTTATCAATGAAGTACGAGAACATTTCATTCTGAGCATGTAAGAAAAAGGACCCATTTCCTCCCCCTTCCGCAGCTTGTTTAAAGAGGTAAATCACACAAGTTCCAGAAGTGACAAAGTGAATCTGCCTAGTCAAAAGCAGGGAATGGAAAGAGAGCTCACTACTGATGGAACTGCACTCTCCTTACAATACTAGTCCAGTTTTGTATTTCTATCAAATCAATCTCCCTTGTGAAAGAAGCTGTTTCATAAAAAAGGAAAACCACGACCTTTTACTATCATGAGAGACTACAGGGAGTACTATTTCTACAGCATCATAATCAATATAGATTACATTTACATATTAAAATGGCTTAGCACCTACAATCCAGTTGCTTAGGACAGACAGCGGGCACACAATCAGTGTTGCTCTGGGGCCATCATCAGAATATTTCTTCTCAACTGAATGAACACTAGCAGTACCTGAGAAAACAGAAGCCATTTAGTGGTGAAACAGTTCACTTTAAAGCAAAGGAGAAGTTACAGATCCCTGAAGTTCTTCACCTGAAGAGCATTAAAGCAATTTAAAAAGACATATGCTTCATTTATTAACTGTGTAATATTTAAGCTTAAAAACCCACAGAAATCACCAATTCAGCCCTTCGTTACCTTTTCTCTTTCTTTGTCTTTTTAAACAACCAGATGAAGGTAGAAGAACAGATACTGGATCTTCTTGGTTAACACAAGAAGTTGCTGTAAAAAGCCAGATAAACAGATTTTTCACACCATGCAGAGCATGTGCCTAAATTTATTTTTATGACACGTTTCATAAAAGTCAAATTTGTTAGCCAAAGTACTTCGCCTCTCCAGTACAATAATATAGAGTCTCTTGTGTTGGAAGGAATCCATAAAGATTATCAAGTCCAACTCCCTGTTCCTCACAGGACTGCCTAAACGAAACCATATGGCTAAAAGCAGCCTCCAGACATTCCTTGACATCTGACATGCATGTGTGCAAAAATACGGTATATTATACATCAATTTTAAGTTACAAATCTTCAGAGGAACACAGTTTCCCAATCATTTAAAAATATGTAGTTTAGCACAGGTTTCACCTCAAGTGCTTTAAATCTAAACTTAACTGCTTACTCCAGAGTACCTGCAGACCTTAATATTTTTTTTCCATGCAAGACACTTAGTTCAACAAATGACATATTATTACCTCTTCATGATCACATTTCAGGTATTTGCTACAACAGATGCTTTTCAAACCCTACTGCCCTCACAACAATATCAATTGTCAATATGTCAAATTCTAAAAATCTTAACAATTCTGGTTTTCATCATCCATTTGACCCTGCTCACAGCTTGTTACACCACCAGTCACTCAGCAAAGAATACAAACTACAACTGGAGTAAATATTTAGGATTAAAATACTGCTTTCCCTTTCAGCAATTTCTAAAATTTTATGCTTAAAGTTCTGGTTAAATAAAAAACAAACAAATAAAAACCCCCTAAACCTACCAACCAAACAACAACAGAAAAAACCCAAGTATTTTAGCTAATTCCTTTTCTGGTTAATCAGAAATCCTTTCCAGTTTGGCTGTGAAAGGAAGACACCAGGTGTCACAGTAACCAATTAAAAAACCACAAAAACATCCTTGCAACTTACTTTCTGTTTGTTGCAGTAGCCATTCTTCAGACTCTTCCAAGTCACTGTTTCCCAAATGTCTGGGTTTCTTGGCTTTATCTCTAAGATATAATTATTAAGAAAGAAAAAATGAAAACAGAACAAAACAAACCCACAAGTCTACTATTGCTTGAATTTACACATTAAATCTCACGAGCAGAAGGCAAATTAATTTCATGTTGCAAACAAGATACCGTGATTTGAAAATTTTCTCTTCAGAAGAGTTAGAAAAAGGGAAAGCACAGGAAACAGCTGCAGAGTGAATGATACTCATAAAACTTGCTATAGATTATCACTGAAGTTCACATCAATTATAAGATTGTGGTGGGAAGGTTCAGACCCATTAATAAGCTTCACAACATCAGACCAAAGCTGTCTCTGTCATAAGCATGCCTGCAAAGTATTTCTTAACCACTTAAAAACCCAACTGATACTAAAAGGAAGATTATTTCTTAGCCAGTTTTTTAGATGCCTTACATAGATGTTATTAGGCACCTTTACTTCTGAATGAGATATACAAGCATGCAGTGACAAGCCACACAGAACGGGTTAATGCTTTTTTAATATGTTCCAAAGTGCAACTCAAATACAGAACAGTTAGGATAAATGTAAGCAGAAGCATAGAATATTGAAAGGTGAGGAAGAGAACAAGTACGTATTTTAGACTAAAATTAATTATAATCAAGTACCACTTTAATTTTACTCAAAACCTATGTAGCAAACGAACAACAAGACTATTCCAGCTATATACCTTTTAGGAAGACAACTTGGGTATTTCAATGGAGTAGTTCCGAACTTTTTTACATTAGAAACACCAGGCTTCATCACATTGCTAGAGTCTTCACAAAGAAAAAATGGGTATTTATGAAAAATACACAGAGCCTTTAGCTTGGTTATCAAACCAACTTTAGCATAACTTGATCAAGAACAAGTACAAACTTCAAATAAAACAACCTTTAGCTGTTTAACAACACTTACTACTGCATGGGACAAGTGTTACTTACTGATATTATGATCACAAAGGAAAAAATAAACAGTCTTAAATATTTAAAAAGTCATAAAATGTGTACTGGGTTTGCAGGTAGTCAAAACCGAACTGTCAAGAAATAGGAAAAAGCAAATGAAAGCATTGTACATTTAACAGTAAGGGTAAAGTTTTAAATAACACTAAATTGTAAAGGTTTTTTACAGATCACACCTCTAAATACTAATAATGATATCTACATTGCCTAAAACCTGACAACATTACAGACTGCAGAGGAGATGTTATTTTGTTTTGCTGGGTGTTTTTTTAAGGTCTTCTATTACGAAGTGAACAAAAAGTCACCTCTGCAACCCTGATGAAAATAGCATACCAGAAGCAAACATACAAAAAAAAGACATTAGAACAGAGTTGATATCAAAACTGAAAGCAACATTGCTTGCAGAAATAGTTTTGCTATAACTCAGGTAAGTAAATTCGTTCTCGAATTCCAGATTTAAACTTCAGTAAATATACGTATAAATATATTTGTAGAATTAAAAGAAAGTTTAATACAATCCTGAAGAGGGCAAAATTTTCAAAGATTCAAGAAATAGGTATCAATTTAATGTACAACAGAATCAGAAATGGGAGCGGGAGAGTGTAAGGCTTTGAAAGACATTATCATCACTTTTTCAGATTAAATAATAGTAGAAACAGGCTCTTCTCTCACGGCTGTAAACAGTATTTCATTAAAATGCTCGATGCTCTAGAAAAAAAAAAATCTTGCATGCTGCTAGCCATGTCAGCTTTGGTAAAGGTTATGATTTTCTGGTGACACTCATATGACTCCCATTAAAGTATGCATTTTCTCCCTTCCAGAGAATTGACAAAAATAACTTTCACCAGAAGCAGTTCATACTAATGTGTTCTCTCCTTATTGGTCCCTTTTATTTCTCATGTGCTACCATCTATATTAAAATTCCTTCCACGGGAGGACAGCGAGCAAAAGTTACTGCAAGAAAACTTCAAGCCCCATACATTTCTTCAGTCATTTTCAAGAGCATGATGAGTTATAAAACATACTAACAAGCATGTATAATTTTTATATACATCTATAAATTCTCCTAATACAACCTGAAAACTAGAGGTGTGATAAAATCTTTCTAAATACTTGCAATTTCCTCATTACCTTAAAATACCTCCAAAAAAAGTGACTTAATACCGAACCTAATTACAATTTAACTACTGATATTTACTGTTTAAATAAACAAGATTTTAACAGATGCATAAGTGCTCCTGTTTTACTTACAAGGAAGGAGAAAGGAAAGCAAAAAGATCTCAGAATCCATTTCCTGAATGTGGTAACTTTCCTAGCAGGGTGCAATTTTATCACAAGGCACTTAATCTTCTCATGTGTCAACTGAAACACTTTAAAGGTACGTTTTATTTACTTCTCCGAGATAGTTTGTCAAGGGTTTGTGAAGACTAGCACTGACCACAGACAAAGAGTGCCCCAGGTAATAACATTAATTATCATGCAAACATTACTAGACTAGTAGATTAGTTTGCTGTCACCTTTACAAAGTCCGTGTCCAACGCTGTTCATGCTGTTAGCAGCAGATTCCTATTGAGGAATGGAAACTTTTATTCTTTAGTGTAGCAACTGGAAAAAATGCCAATGTTATTACACTAAAATGACTATCGATTAATTACTTCTCTGAAACATGAAAGACTTGCTCAGTGGCAAGTCAGTCACTCAAAGGTACTGATAAACTTGTTTTTTTCAGCAGCCACATACAGAGTTTAAATGCAACTGTACAGAAGCAGAGGAGAGAATCTCAGTCTACACAGCTGTCCCAGAACACACTAATAACATTTCCCAGTTTAACATTCTGAGGTCAAACACAAAGCATTATTTTGTTAAAGTTAGATGAGTATGGTAAAACAAACCCCTAGCCTTAACACTGTCAGGGAATATTGCATAAAACATCAACTAATTCTAGCATTTAGTTTATTTCACCATCTTGAAAATCATGTCATAATGAAAGCAAAAAGCACTTAAGTACACTAACTAAGCAGAGTTTGTACACTGGTGTTAGTTCACCAACTGTAGTTTCCCCTTCTCTCCTCATTTCAAATACTGGGCAAAAATATAAACTGAGATTGATTGATTTATTTACTTTACATCAAGACCCTCTGCTCGCTTTGGTCATTTCAGGTACTTCCTCCAAACCACACAGGAATTATGCATGCCCATTCCCAGAAAAAACACCACGTCTATTTGTGCAGCCACAACTTACCTATAGGAGAAATCTGTAAGAAACCTCTAAACAGCAAAGACATTTATGTCATCCTAAATTCTTCCCTAGACTATATGTAAGCATACGCTCCTAAGGTAACAGTCTACAGCTCAATTAAACACTCTGAAATAACACAGTCTACCTACCTTCAATTCATCTACCCAAACTCCTCTCGTTTGGCATATTTGAATAACTTTTTCTACAAAACGTATAAAAAGTTCACCATACAAAAACTTACTGTGCACAGGTATTTTTAACTGCTGTATCAACCATTAAAACAATCTTTTTCTTTCATCTCACCTCATAAAACTTATCACTTGTGATCTTTTCAACAGGAAGGGGCTTGCCATCTTGAAAATTTGTGAGAATCAATGCAATAGTAGTAAGTGTTTTACCCTGCATAATAGAAAAGAACATCATCTTTTCCACAGACGAAAACAAACCAAATGATCAACCAATCAAGAAGCATGCACACACATTCTGTTAAAAAGAATTCAAGCTTGGCAAGTATTACCAGTCCCATATCATCAGCCAGTATTCCTCCAAGAACATTTTTAGGTCGTTTCTTTTCTGCATAATTTGTCAGTGTATTGTAATAGAAGTTACTTCTCTCTTCCCAAAATGGTGGCAAATCATTAGTGTTTTCACGTGAAACCATCCAACCTAAAGCCTGCTTCTGATGGGGAAGTAAAAGTGTACCAATAGCCTGCAAGTCAAAGATATACATGATGCATTATTCCCATATTAAATATGACACTCCATTTTTGGAAGAAAATTTTTTTATAAAGTCCTCTGTATCTACTTGATTTTTTTCTGATTCAAGTATCTTCTGTATCCAGACAAAAGTAAATATACATCTAGATGCTTAAGTAATTGTATTTTTAAAAGAACAGTTTCTAGCTTAAAAAATACCTCTGCTGCTTCCATTTCACAAGTTTTATCGTCTTCCTTTAGGTCCTCAAACAATTTGTCAAATTCACCTTTAAGCTGAATAAATGAACACAAAAATTGCAATTAAAAGTATTGCAATTAAAAATAACCTCACTAAATAAACAATTACTTTATTAATTTACAATTACTTGACATACAGTAATCAGTAAATATAGGTCTACCATTTTAGACCTGATTTGCTATACTACAGCCAAATAAAAAATAAGTTCAGTTTTACCAAGAAAAATGCAAGCCAATATGAGCAAGAGCTTTGGAAGGAATGGTTAAATATATTCACATCCTTGTCCAATACTCACTAAAGTAACTATTTCGCTCTAGTTTGAAAGAGCAAACAAAGAGCAAAACCAAAGCACCACCCAACCCTTCACCTATCAACCTAGACCAAACCTGAAGACAAAATCCGGAAGTCTCATTTTATTTTGAGAACTTAACATACCTGTTATCTGGTAAAGCATTAGGTCAGAGAAAATAAAACATGCCACAACAATGTAAAAAAACTATTGAACAACCAAAACCTCCCAAAATCACACAGCACTCAAGGCTGTCATAGCTAAAATGTCTGCCTACAGTACAAAAAATGAAAAAAATTCAAAAGTTCAAGATGACTTCAAAAGACATCTGTGGTCAGAAAAGAAATAAAAAAAGCAACAGACTTCCACTTCAGAAGCACTCTTTTATTAATGAAAAAGTTAAGGGTTCCCACTGTTAAAATTGCAGCTCCCAGCTGTTTAAGTGTGAAATGCAAACCTGTTCAGTTGTCAACGGCACAGCAGCATGAACCGGAGCGCTGTAGCTTGGACCAGCTCTCCCAGAAATCCACTTTGATCCAAAATCATATTCTGAACCTACTTGCCATTAAAAAGATAATACTTTGAAATTCAGTGATACCATGACTTCCCAATCTCCACATTCTCTGGCTCATGAGCAACAATGCCGGTCAGACTGTGGGCTATCAAACAGTATCTTTCACCATTAGTCTTTTAGCCTCAATTTATCCTTGACTTTCAGTGACTGCAAAGGTTTTCCACAAAGCTTAAGACCCACAGCTATGGACTGGGATCCTTCAAGATGGCAACCATGTTTCTTAAAAATTGTTGCATTACGTGAAATTTGACTTGGTGATAGTATGATAATGATAACACAAAATACCTTTTTACTCCAAACTCTTTTTTTGTTACCTATGCATAATAGAACCTACAATACAAAAATCGAAATCTTGCTATATGTAAAACACATCTATCCCTCACTAAATGTTTCTTTCCGCAGCATCCTTACTCCTGACTACCACTGCTTGAACAGAGTCTAGGTCCAGGAGCCACAGGTGGTTTTTTGTGTCAGGCTCACTCTGAAAAGCATCAGGTTTGCTAAACTTATTTGTTCAGAGACATCTCATCCGCTTGCTCATTTCTCACTAGTAGGATACACATCCTAGCACTCTGCTAAAAAGCAGCACTTTCCCTGAAACCTTCACCATGAAAGGGTGTTTCTTAACCTGTTTCTTAAAAATTTTTTTCAAGTCTAGAAAGATGCAGGGGATCATTATGGATTTTTAAGGAACTTACATAATCTACTATATTTCTGAGGATGCTCAAATGCCTCTCCAATTGCTGGCAGGTAACATAAAAGACAGGACACAAAAGTATACTTCTTATGAAGTTTAAAATTAATAGCTGCGAGTTCTGCATTATTCCCCAACTAAGTTAAAAAATCATTCTGTGAATGACAAGACTAACATGAAGATTAAGCCCTTATAAGCATTTCTTCCAACTAGTGTCAAGTTCAATCAAAACATTTTTAAAAGGAAAAAGCCCAAAATTTCAACGTTTACCTTTCAGAGGAGGAGCCAATTTAAATCCATGCCTTTTTAGCTGATCTAGCACTGCTTCCTTGTTTTCTTCTCTTCCCCAAAAGCTCAATTCCACAGGCATGGTGAAGGAATTTTTTGCTCCGTAAGGGACAATCCTGATAAAGACCAGGAAAAAACCCCACAGCAGTAATCTTTTAATTGTTTAATTTTTTTAATAATAAACCTTTCTTGACCAAGAGGTCCTTCAAAGTGCTTATTTTCATCAAAACACAGAATGTTCCAGATAGGTGATAGTAATCACACTGCGTAAACCTTTTATACAAACTACAACATGCCATTAAGTGTTCCACAACAATCTTTAAGGAATTTGCTCACAATACTGTTTCTACATTTTATTATATAAGGGAAAGAACAAACTGTATGCAAATAGTTCAACAGAATAAAGAATCTGAAAATATGAAGCTTTAAGCACATTACCAAGAGCCGTAATTTCTGTCAAAAGAGAATACTTACAAATAGTTTTCAGAATTTGCTAGTGTAGCAACAAAAAAAATTATTCCATATATTCGTGGAATCAAAAGCATCATATTCACACTTACCCTTCAACCACTGCTAGTTTGTTGTCCATAATCCCTGCCAATGCTGCCGCAAGTTCTTTTTTGATATGGCCTACCTGGTCTCCATTCACATTATTTACTTTCACTGCATTTTTATCATAAGGATTATTGGGCTCCCTCTGAAGTGCAACCATTTCATTGTTATTAACCTAACAAAGCAAAACAGACAAACACCAAAATGCATTCATTTAGTTGCAAATTATTTAAAGAAACATAACATCATGAACTTAAACATCATGAAGCTTAAAGATTAATTTGGCATAGCGCTCTGTTCAGTCAGTCCAATAATCTACTACTTCCTCAAAATACCAAACACATTACAGAAGAGTTCCCTGATAGATGTCAGTGATTTCAAAAGTATTCCTGAGAGCAAGAACTATCTTCAATTGCTAACATGTTTTGTAAGGTAATAAACATCCTTTTTTTGCTTGTGTAAACAGTTTAAAAATCTATCTAATTTCTTGTATTCAGTCACTTTCATTTGCCTTATGTGGATGAGCAGAGCTACCAAACAACTAAACTAGAATTGAAAGCTTGCTATCTTAATTAAATTTTGAATTAAAGTTTTAGATTAAGAACTTCCCATTAAGAATGCTGAATACCGCAAGTAAGGGAAAAAAACACAAAAAAAGCACCAACTATTAGAATTATACCTGGTCAGCAGTTCTATGAATTTTTGAAATTTATTTAAATCTTATTTTCTGAAGCTAAAAACTTTATCTTCTGCTTTGTGATTTATCAGGCACTTACAATCCCTGTGTAGTATCGTAATCCAACAATGCTTCCTCGCAAAGTTCCATATAAGATAGCTGAGTCCGTATCCTCCTCTGCTACAGAAGTGTCACCTAGAAAGTCAAAGTCTTTCAATCCAAGACTGGAGTAAAAGTCAGAAGAGGAAGAGCAGGAGTAGTTTCTCTCTCCTCTGCAGGTGTTATCTTGAGAGCATCCTCTTGCACAGTCTCTGCAAAGACAAATGTGACATACTGGACGGTAATTATTATTGTTGTTTCCTTGTAATCTTTTATCCCTTTATGTAAGGCTATCTATAAACTCATTTTATCACTTTACTCAGATAACATTTACCTGGAAACATTCAAAAAAGTTTTTTACTAGGAAAAAACTGTCTGCCACTTTTAATCTCAAACACATTAATTTAAGCCAATTACAATAAAGAGCTGACAACTGATCAAACTGCAGTATTTGTGTATTCCTATTTTTCCTCACAGGATTATCTTTGTCAATGTTAAGATTTCTCCACATTAAGTTATATCTCTAATTATACCTGGCACAGCAAAATTCTCTTGTATTTGCTTAACATGACTTTTTCTCATCTAAGAAAAAGGCTAAAATGACCTGTTTGTAACTGATTAACTCTGTATAACTTTACATCTGTATCCACAAATGTCGAACAATGTTAAAACAACTGTTCCCTACGTATTTATTTAGTTTACACCTGCACACCTTGACATCTACTGCTAATTCATTATAAACTTCAGAGCTAATCAGTTACTCCAACCCAACCCGGATAATTACACTATGTATCTCTAATACAAACTTCTGTCAGGGCGGGTCCCCTCTTGTTGAAGGGATCCACCTGGAAACTCACATTACTGGGTGACACTAACAATTGCTTCAATCGAGTAATACATAACAGTAAAATCTCAATATGGAATAACAATATCTTTTGGTAGATTCCAAAACTATCCTACTGTGCTGCTGGATTAATTTAAGAGTAAAATCAATTAAAATGCTTCCATATACTATTCAGAGCCTTGCCTAGCAAACTTTGGGATTTTTCTACGAATTATATCTAATTACTGTACTATCGGCATTCCATTTTCTCTGGCAGAAAAGAAGCAACAGTTTAAGAGGCTTTGCTCTCAGCTCATTGCAGTTGAGCCCGTGAGGGGCTAACCAGGAGCCATTTATGCCACTGCC
>NW_021940571.1:68016-70226 GCF_001715985.3 Manacus vitellinus
GGGTACCCGGGTTCTGCCCCGGCACCCTCTTCGGGGTATCCGGCCGTGCCACGGGCCATGTACGCTTTACCCGACAAGTGCTAATGGTAAAAGAACCTGTCTACAGTGGCAAGAACACGTGCAGTTAGCCGTCAGTTACAGACAGAATGTTTACGAGTTTGCAAAGATGCCAAGAAAATAAAAGAGGATGCAAAGGGCAAAGCATGATATTGTCAGAATGTGATTTTCTGAAGCTTTATGTTGTAATAAGAATCTGACTTGGAAAGTAGCAACTCTACTACTAAAGATAAAAAGCATATGGTACACTAATTTAGGCACAAATAGTCATGGTCAGTGATAATTAAAAACATTTATAACCTTGCAGAATAGAGCCTTTTGAAACAATATTTTCATGTCACTTAAGTGAAACCACTCTGAAGTCTCTTACAGCTTCTCCTAAAAATTGTAATGGAATGAGCTGCAAGTCAAATAGATACATGTCGGTAGCCAACAACAGATGAAGGAAACAGCATTTTTCTTCTTCACTAGGCTACTGTGGGAAAAAAAAAAAAGAAGAAAAAAAGAGGGTGAGTTTTAAAAGCTTCATTTTCTAAAAACTGCATACTGTCACACGGCATACCAGGCTGCCATTCCATTCCATTAAATGACTAAAATATTTTCACAAAGTCACTAAGGCAGCTGCTGCTATTCACTGAAATAAATGTTTTGCAAAACAGGGATTTATGTAGCAGTCTTTTTGGACAAGCCTGGATGCAAATTATATAGTTTCATCTAAAGATGCAGGTTGATGTTAAAAAAAACCAACCCAGAAAAACAACCAACCAAACCCACCACCACCAAAAAAGGAAGCAAAATCCCAGCTTTTCACTAACTTATCCTTAAAACTTTGCCAATAAATTTTGTATAAAGATTATCATCTTTATACAAATGGGCAAAGCCCAGGAAAAAGGGAAGGAGGAGTGAGAGGAAGGTGTTTCAAGATTTTGGTTTTACTTCTATTTACCTTACTCTTATCTGTTGGGCAATAAATTAGGCTAATTTCCCAGCTCAAGGCTGGTTTGCCTGTGATGGTAATTGCTGAATGATCTCTTCCTGTTCTTATCTCAACATGTGAGCCTTTTATTATATTTTCTCTCCCCTGTCCAGTTGAGAAGGGGAGTGATGGAGCAGCTTTTGTGGGCACCTGGCATCCAGCCAGGGTCTGCCCACCACAGCAAACAAAATATCTGGTGATGATGGAATATTGAGTCCTTGCAGATTTTTTTAAGGGACTTTTTTTTAATGGTAATTCCTTTTTTAAAGAATACATGAGAAAGGCTGAATAAACAGTCTCTCTTAGAGGGTCTGCACTTACAAATGATATTTTTGAGAACTTACTTTCTCAGACTCATTTCCTAAAGAAATGGTCTACAATGATGCCTCCTCTCCTTTCTCCCTTTGTCATTGCTCAACATTTTTTCCATCATTACCATAAGCTGGCAATGCTGCATAGGCCTCTTTTTTTCTCTTCTATGGCACAGTCATTGCTATAGGTTTAGGTTAACTGCCCTTTAAAAAAGATTTATGTCCATGAAGAGTCAAGGCGAAAAATCTTCCTGAGTTCATATGACCTATCAGGCTAGAATGCTGAAGGTGTACAAGAAAGTCTCTAACTAAGAGCATATAAAGGAGTTTGACAAATATAAAAGGTTAATACTTGAATACAGTCAAGTCATTCAATGATAAAGGGATAATTTTATCATTCAGAAGCTATCTTGGTATATGTACGCACAACTCTTTCCAGCAGACAGTAGAATTAATGGTATACAGTTTTGTGCAGAATTCTAAGCACCAAAGTACATGAGAAATAAACTTGATAAGCTTCAGTTAGGCAGCATTAAGGAATTAAAAAAATGTGCATTATGAGAAGCCTAAAAGAGCTTGTCTCTTTTAATTAATAGCAATTTCTTAATTTAAATTTTTACCCGTTCTCGTTATTAACAGCAAATCTTTTGCTTTTCTTTGGGGAGACAGGAAGAAAGAGGAAAGAAGGGGAAAAAGTGGAAAGAAAGGGAGGGAAAAACCCCTATAAGTGGCAAGGCTGCTACTCGAGAAAACAACAGAGCTGGCTCACTTCAACTCTGGCCATCCAGCGGCACCTGTCCAACTGTCGGCCCCGCTCTGCCCGACAGGACCCCCAGCCACCGGAGGAACCCTTCCCGCCCCGGCGC
>NW_021940571.1:71121-225518 GCF_001715985.3 Manacus vitellinus
AACGGAAACAGCCGAGAGTACTGCGCTGGTGCAGCTGCCAAGAAAACGGGAAAGGGCAGCCCAGACACCTTACTCTTTCTTTTCCAGCTCTGCTTTTTCCTAGATACACTGTAACAGTAAACTAGAAATGCAGCTTACTTCCATCTCGGGTGTAAGACAAAACTGAGGTATCGGGAGATTAAACATACATGGCAGTTGCTTAGAATCAGGAGCTGGCTTAAAGTGGGCAGATGACATTTGATTGGGACTCTTGGAGAATTTCACATAAGAATATGTATGAAAAAAAATACATTCAAATTGTCAGGGGCTAAATACCACTACGCTTATTATAAAGAAAAACGTACTGAGTGGTCCTGTGCAGGAAAGATTCTTACAACAGTTACCCAGTATGTGGTTTGGCAACAAGTCAAGGAAATTTGGGGATATTATATAAAGAAGTCTTCCAAAAGCTAAAAGAAGGTGAAAAAGAGACTAGGTTGAATATTAAAGATATATATGCAGCATCATAAGGGATGTGTTCATAGAGACTAGGTTGCCTTTAGGATCTTCCAATATTCTCAAAGTCAGTGCAGGTCAACTAAGGTGAGTAGTGTCTTGCTAGCAACAGACAACATTTGTTCTCTTTAAATTGTCACTCAAGAGAAACCAGGGAATATTGCACCAGAGAAAGATCATGGAAAAATACAACCCACAGATAGCTAGTTATAATGAGAATAAAATATAGAAGCAGGTAACTCCATGTCTTATTATTGTTGTGTTTTAACTTCGCAGCGTGAATGCATATCCATCCACGTTGGTCAGGCTGGTGTTCAGATTGGCAATGCATGTTGGGAATTGTATTGTCTTGAACATGGGATCCAGCCTGATGGTCAAGTGCCTAGTGATAATACTATGGGACGTGGAGATGATTCATTTAACACTTTCTTCAGTGAGACAGGAGCTGGTAAACATGTTCCGAGAGCAGTGTTTGTGGACCTAGAGCCAACCGTAGTTGGTATGTACCCAGCATTAAAGGTCTTCAGTGAAAAAGTGAGGATCCTTTATGGATTACCTACTGTCTTTTTTTGTCTGTTAAGAACACTATAGATTTTAAAAGATGTGTGTCTGGATGCTGTTTTGACATTTGAGGTTATTGTTATTTGAAAGAAATTAAATAATGGCCTACAGGTAACTATTTGGAAAATGATAGAACTTTTCTACGATCTGGATAATCTTTCCAGACTGCTGCACTGCATCCAGAGCTCTGTTTGATGGTTGTCCAGTACCTCGTCTGTACCTGTAATGTAGTTTTCTGAGTGACCTCTGTGTTCCTCAAGTACAAATACTGCTTTGTGTGTGCTTGATGTTTACCCCTAAAAAAAGTGGCTGAAGTTGAGCCAACTTCTTAGACTAGTCAGACAAGCTGTGCATAGTAAGAGATGCTGTCTGCACTCTTTTGACACATGTGCTTAGTGTGTTGTCACTAGGCAGCACACACAGAACCGAACAGATCAAATTTATGATGTGGTGTTTTGGGGTTTTTTGTAGATGAAGTACGTACAGGCACATACAGGCAGTTATTCCATCCTGAGCAGCTCATTACTGGGAAAGAAGACGCAGCCAATAATTATGCCAGAGGCCATTATACCATTGGAAAAGAGATCGTTGATCTAGTGCTAGACCGCATTCGCAAACTGGTAAGAATTCATGCTGCAAGTTAGTATTTAAAATAATTGATACAGCTCTATAGCTATCTATATTGATGGTTTTCTGTTTTTTTTTCACTAAGAATTTTGTGCATACTTAATTGTTTAAAACAAAACACAATAAACCTTTTATTTCCTTGCCTGTCCCACCCCCCTTTAAATAAAAATTCAGCCAGTTAAACCAGGACCTTTCAAGAAAGCTGTTTTTTTTTATTATAACAATGTCAAACTAACAAACTTATGACAAATGCTTTTGAATGATTATTTTAATACTGATTTCTCCAAAACCATCACTAACTGGTTTTTTTCTCCCATTTTTTTCCACTCCATTATAGGCTGATCTATGCACAGGGCTGCAAGGTTTCCTTATATTTCATAGTTTTGGAGGAGGCACTGGTTCAGGGTTTGCTTCACTGCTTATGGAAAGGCTCTCTGTTGACTACGGCAAGAAATCTAAACTGGAGTTTGCAATTTATCCAGCACCACAAGTTTCCACTGCTGTAGTGGAACCCTACAACTCCATTCTAACTACCCACACAACATTAGAGCATTCAGACTGTGCCTTCATGGTAGATAACGAAGCCATTTATGATATATGTCGTCGTAACCTGGACATTGGCCGTCCTACTTACACAAATTTAAACCGATTAATTGGGCAAATTGTTTCATCCATCACAGCCTCACTGCGTTTTGATGGAGCCCTTAATGTAGATCTGACAGAATTTCAAACTAACCTGGTTCCATACCCACGAATCCATTTCCCCTTGGTAACATACGCCCCCATCATCTCTGCTGAAAAAGCATATCATGAGCAGTTATCTGTGGCTGAAATTACCCACTCTTGCTTTGAACCAGCCAACCAGATGGTGAAATGCGACCCTCGCCATGGCAAGTACATGGCCTGCTGTATGTTATACAGAGGCGATGTCGTGCCCAAGGATGTCAATGCAGCCATTGCCACTATCAAGACTAAACGTACCATTCAGTTTGTGGATTGGTGCCCAACTGGATTCAAGGTACGTAGCTTTTTAAGTCCTCAATATCTGAATGATTAGCAATTGTGTAGTTCTCAGAGATAACAGTCATGCTAAAATATTGTAATGTCCCTGTTAAATATTTTGATAAAGTCCAGAATAACTCTAAGCTATTTTATTTAATTATAACTATGGTGATTTTTGGTTGTTAACGGAAATGAGCCTTTAAACCTTAGCGCTCCTAAGGAAAGTTTTCATTTGTTGTCTTAAAGGTGGGCATTAACTATCAGCCTCCAACTGTGGTGCCAGGTGCTGACCTTGCCAAGGTGCAGCGGGCTGTGTGTATGCTGAGTAACACAACTGCTATTGCTGAAGCATGGGCTCGGCTCGACCACAAATTTGATCTCATGTATACCAAGCGTGCCTTTGTGCATTGGTATGTTGGGGAAGGGATGGAGGAAGGAGAATTTTCTGAAGCCCGGGAAGATCTGGCTGCCCTTGAGAAAGATTATGAAGAAGTTGGTCTAGACTCAGTAGAAGCAGAGGCTGAAGAAGGAGATGAATATTGAGAAAACTAAAGCCTGGAAAAATTTATTTACAAAAAAAAAAAAAAGAATTGCAGAACCCTGTTCACTTGTTTGTTTTTAAATGAAGTTTTCAAATGTGTTTTCAAATAAAGTTTTAAAGATTCTACCATCTCTGTTTTTTCTTCTTCACTTAATTAATGTGTGTATTCACTAAGGAAGGACCATTTGAGATTACAGGTTTTGGTAGCAGATCTGTTACCTGCTTTAAAAGTGTGTTGTAATTTTCACATTCCTACGTTCACCTAGTAAAAAAAAAAAAATCTAATGTCCTTTACAAATGAATAGAGCTTTAGAGACATATGGAAGCAGTTAATTATAGGGCACTTGGCTTGTGTAAAAACCACTGACCCAGTTGGTGAGAGCATGGTCCCAGTAACACCAAGATCATGGGTCTGATCCCCGTACAGGCCATTTACTTAACAGTTAGACTGGATCCTTAGGGGTCCCTTCCAACTCAGGATATTCTGTGAAATACACTTTCTTTGGTCCTGAATCTGGAAACTGAGACAAAAGTTTAAGTTTTGTTTGGGGGGTTTTGTTGGTTTGGGTGTGGGTTGTACATTTTGGGGTTTTTTTCTTGCCTACGTGTTCTATAAAACCAGGAGAGAGAAAAGGGGCAACACATACTAAAGATACCAGAAGTGATTTTTTTTTCAGAAGTATTTGTAACTAGTATCCGTGGAGCATGCAGTGTATGCAGAGCGTATGGAGTTATGAAGAAAGAACTGCTGCATTTAAATACAAAAAAGTATTTGTGTTTGTATCTGGAAGACTGCAAGATGCCAGGTCTCAGCAGCCTGGGACGTTACCCTCGCTGCTCGTCGGCGGCAGCTGCTCCGAGCCACGCCCACGGCAAATCCGCTCCGCACACGCACCTCCCACCCAAACAATTCCTGAGCCACCGTTCCCAGTCCCATCTCACCTTAATGATCGCTTCCAACTTACGCTCCCACTCGGGAGTTCCTGCAGTGCACGGCGCTGCTCTGCGATGGCAGAGCATGCCCGGGAGTGCTCACACAGCAACGGAGCCGCACTAAGGCCACAGAGCCCCTCGTGCTAGGCCACCTGCCCCGGGGCAGCCGCACGCTGCCGGCGGAGCCGGCCCCGCAACCCGCCGGGGGAGGTGGCTCTGCCCGCTCTGCCCCCGCGGAAGTGCAGGCGCCGCCCCGAGAGGCCTCCGGGGCGCACTTCGCTGCTGCGGGACCATGGTGCAGCTTTACAACTTGCACCCGTTCGGGTCGCAGCGAGTAGTGCCCTGTAAGCAGGAGCCGGCGCACTTCTGCTGCGGCCAGGACGTGCTGTTCGTGGCCAGCACGGCGGCCAGCTGCAGGGTAGAGGTGTTCGCCGTGCGCGACCAGGGCCGCTGCGAGCCCCTGGGCTCCTTCGCCACTCTGGGCCCGTGCTGCGCATGGCGCCACAGCTCGGCAGGTCAGTCCCCGCGACCGCCGGCTCCGGGGGTGCGTGGCTGGGGAGGCCGGGACGTGTCCGGCTCGAATGCGGGAAGAGGCCCGAGACTCCGCCGGGCGGGGGGGAGCAGGCCGGAGCGGGGGGGGCGAGCGGCGCCGCTCGGGTCCCGCGCCGCGGGAGGAGGGCCTGGGCCGCTCCCACCCCGCCTTCCGTCCGCCCGGGGTCGGCTTCGGGCGCGGCGGCTGGAGCGGGCTGGCCCAACGGGGCCGGCCTGGGGCCGGTGGGGAGGGCGCGGGCCGCGTCTCCCTTTGTTTGCCGTCTGCGTCCGCCCAGGGTAGGGACAGTGCTCTCTCCCTTGCTTTTGTTTTATTGGGATTTGGTTTTCAGAGCACGGGGCGGGTGGTCGTTCCAGCCAATCCCACAGCTCTTCTGTTAGTCTATTGCTTTCCCTGGTCTGTAGAGAACAAAACGGCACTGGGGACGCAGGCTGGGGGGGAGGAGGCGGGTTTGGTCTGCAAATACAACTCATATAGTGGATTCACTTACGAATTATTCTGGACCTAGATGTATAAGTTCTTTTTTTTAATGGTATGTTAAGTGTGTGCCACCCAGCAAAAAAAAGTTGCACTTTGTATTTAATTTAGAGGAAAATTGGTGAAAACTGCTTTTGGAATTTTGAGTTGAGACTTTAAGATGTTCTTTGTAACGAACTACAGAAGGTAAAGAGCTCAAAAATTGTCATCTATTCTGTAATGATATATCAGTATCACTGCTTTCTTTTAAGGAGACTATCTGGTGACAATTGAAGAAAAAAGCAAAGCAACTTTCCTAAGAGCATATACGAACTGGAGATGTATGTCTGCAGGGAGCTCTCGTGTGTGCGTTCGGATGGTTGGTCACAAGATGGAAGAGTCATACAGTGAAACCTTGAAAGAACAGATGTCAGTTGTTGAAATGCCACTTTCAGACCCTCCACTGTGCATTTCATGTTGTCCCGTAAATGGAGATCTTCTTGTGGGCTGCAAGAATAAACTAGTCATATTCTGTTTGAAATACCTGGTCATAAACCAGAATTTGACTGTGTTAGATTTTGAACGCTCCTTAATTTTGCACATTGATAATCTCATTCCTGCTGAAGTTGCATTTTGTGCCAGACATATAGCCATAACAACAGAGCTGGACGTTCTAATCCTGAAACTGGAACTGGCCCAGCAAAGTGCAGACAGGACAGAGCAATGTGCTCAAGGAGTCAGTGTACCAGAAAAGACTGTGGATGGAGGTAAGTGCAGAAATAATTTTTTTTTGTATCTTTAAGAATCTGCTCACTGATTCCTGTTATTCTGAAAGTAGGCTCAAACAAGGTCTTTGCCCTTCAGCACATATTTCTAGATCATCCTATGACTGTCAGCTGAATGTTCTAGGGCATGAAAAGTTGTACCAACCTGCAGTTGGAGGTAACAATTCAAATGAATATGCCATCATTCTGCACACTTTCAGGATAGTGCAGCCTCTACAGATAGAGAATTAGGTCCCTGTTTTGGCATGCTACCATGGGCCAAACTAAAGTGGTAGTAGTTTAATGTGCTATGTTCAGAAAAATTATTCTGTCAGTGTCACTGCCTAAATAACCAGCTTACACATTTAAGAGTGTTTCTGTGGCAATGCCTGTGTACTTTTGTAACTGTTAGTAGGCTCAGAACCTGCATAATCAAGCAAATTCTCCTGTTTCAGTCCTTCTTCTTATTCAGGGGCTTGCCTTAAAATCCTAGAAATCCCAGAAATAGATGTACTCAGTACATCATTCCTGTATATTGCAAGAAATCAATCCATATGTAATCAATTATCAGTTCCCACCTTTCCAAAAGTATACATATCAGGTGAACACCAACAAACTTTAGGAAAGTCCTTCGCTTATAATTAAAGAAACTTAGAAGGATGGTCTTTTAGAAATGGAAACTGCACCTACAAAAAGATTAAAAGGTAAATAAGACTTGTCATAGGAAAAATATAAATGGAATGCTCTTCACTGAGTGAAGGTGGATCTTTTCTCAGATCATGGCATTCTACCCCTAGTTGTTTTTATTACTAAAAACTAGATAGAAAAGTTCCAGTTTCTCTCTGAGTGTTGTTAGGATTTGCTTTCCAGAACTTGAGTTTAAGAGAACACAGCTTTCTGTGATTGCTGCCTTTTCCTTCTCAAAACCTCTCCAGCCAAAAGACAACATTTTTTTATGACAAATCATTTGCAGCACAAGTTGCTTTGGACTTGCTTTCTAATGAACAGTTTACATCATGGGAGGTTTTTTCAAAAATCTTGACTGCTAGGTATTCAGACTGCTGAGGCAATTAAGGAATTGTTCTTGTCTTCTAGCATGGCTGTTTTCAAAATCTCATGGTTTGAGGAAGCAAATGCTAGCTAAGTAGCTGTAATTGGACTATTTAATTGATACTGTGTCATACCAGTTTCTTAGTGCTGAATGGAATGGTTTGAACAATTAAGATAACATTTTCATTGTTCAGGTGTGAAAGATGAAAGCCCTTCAACACATACTTTGCAGCTTGAATTAGATGAGTTCATCATATGTCAGAAGCCAGTGGAACTGCTTGGGGAAGAAAGTAAGCTATGTGAGATACCCATCACACTGGAATCCACAGAGTTACCTACTGAAGACACAAAGTGCTTCCAAGTGCGGTATCTGCTTTTCAGGTATTACAAATGTATTTTCCCCTTTATGGGTTAATTTACTACAAGAAACCAAAATGAGTTGTGGATTACATCTTTCTGAAAGAAAACTGGTATTTTGACTTTTGGGGTTTTTATAAGGGTCAGGGTTTCTTTTGAACTGAGGAAATAATGGGATACCAAAGAAAGCCCTTTTTAAAATATATTGGAATATTTCACTTAGAAGGGATCTGCAATAATCGTCTAGTCCAACCGCTTGACCACTTCTGAGCTTAGCTACTGGTAAAGCGCAGTACTAAAGGCACAGTCCAAATGCCTCTTAAACAATCACAGGCCTGGAGCATTGACCACCTCTGTAGGAAGCCTGTTCCAGTGTTTCACCACTCTCTCGGTAAGAAAATGCTTCCTCATGTCAAGCCTGAAAGTCCCCTGGCACAGCTTTGAGCCCTTCCCAGGTGTCCTGTCCCAGGATCCCAGGGAGAAGAGCTCAGCATCTCCCTCTCCAGGTCCCCTTCTCAGGAAGCTGATTTAGTCTTCCTCTTCTATTAACGTTCTTATCAAAGACCGAGGAAGAATTGATGTCACAGTCCAGCAGTGAATTCCAAAGCAAAGCAGGGACAAGGATGACACATAATAGGAAAGAAAAGTAGGATTGGAGATGACATGACGTTACATACAGCTCAGTGGAATAAAAAGAGAGGGGTTGAAAAAAAGCTTAAATTGAGGTCCAAATCAATTGCCACATGTCTTCCAGTGATCTCAAACTTTGACATGCATCTTGCAGACAAGCAAAGAAAGAGGATTCTGGTTGCAGGAACTCAAGATAGTTGTATCTAGCTGTGCCCTGTGCTTCTTGGCATTGCTATGCTAATGGCATTGCTAGGAGTGTGAATTGTTGTTGAGTGTTAAAACATGAGCTATGCCTGTTCTAACCAGTGCCGTTTACTTGTCCAAAGTAGATCATCATAATCTCACTGTGGTCCCATGTTGTTGTTTTGGATTTTTTTCTCTAGACGTTTTACACCCGACCAGTCACCGTTTGGGTTTTGTGAAGAGACGAAGTTGCATTCTGTTCAACTGCTCCCTGTATATCAGACAGGTAAATGGCTACGTGCGAAGGCACAATGGGCTGTATCATAGGAGACTGTGAGAGGAAGGAGCTTCGTTGTATATCCTTTTTTGTACGCTGTTTCTGTATGATTTGTTTTTCAAATTCAGATCTTTCCTCCCTTTTCCATGATTTAAACTGAGCTTCTGTTAAAAAAAAGTCTTTAAATTTCTCCAAGTTCCGCATAAACCTTGAACTAAAATACCAATTCATCACACCAAAAGAGGAAGACTACATCAGCTTTTATCAGTTCTCTACAGATTAATTTTGTGTTGCAAAACAGTCACTCTTTACATTGCATTAATAAAATTATCCTCAGTGTTTTAAGGTACTAGACTGCTACTCATTAGCCCACAGAGGAAATCAGGGTAGTAAACCTTAAGATACAGGTTACCTTTCTGACAGGCTTTAATTGAAAGGGAAGGGATGAATGCAAATTTTAGGGGTTCACTAGCTCAAACCCCAAAAGACCCATGGAAGAATTTAATGCTGCATGTTAGCAGTTGGATAGAATCATAGAATATGCAAAGTTGGAAGGGACCCACAGGGATCATTGAATCCAACTCCTGGCCCTGCACAGACACCCCAACAATCCCACCCTGTCCCTGAGAGCATTGTCCAACCACTCCTGGAGCTCTGTCAGCCTTGGGGCCGTGCCCACTGCCCTGGGGAGCCTGGTCAGTGCCCAACCACCCTCTGGGGGAAGAACCTTTTCCTGATGTCCGACCTAAACCTCCCCAGACACAACTTCAGACCATTCCCTTAGGAACTGCATGTAGACTGCTATTAGGTCTCCCATCAGACTCATCCAGGCTGAACAAAGCAAGTAACCTCAGCAACTCCTCGTATGGCTTCCCCTCTAGGCCTTTCACCATCTTAGTGGCCCTCCCTTGGTCTCTCTCTAATAACTTCATATAATTCTTTTTACTAGCTACTAACAAAACCAGTCTGAAACTTGGGCAGGTTTGGTAGTATCTTTTAGGCATCAGGCTTGCAATGGAATTGCCAGGTTTGGATTTATGAAGTATATAAAATGTCTTTCTTATTGTTACATCTAGGAAGCTCTTTGACAGCCTATGAGGAAACTGAGAACAAGAGAGAACTACTGAGTCTCTTTTGCTTTTTCTCTTTACCTCATGTTGGATATCTCTACTCTATTGGGAAGGTAGTAGAAGTAATTTCTACTTATCAGTATTCAGAGAAGTCAGAGCAGGCAGTCCTTACTCCACAGTTCCTGCACGTCATTACAAGGTACTAAGTTTATGATTTTGCTGATACTATTACTATGTTTCTCTATGCTGCTGCCCTTTTTTTTTTTTACTCTGATACATCCTTCATAGTCTGGAAATTTCTGGGCAGACTTATACGTTAGTCCAGTGGGCCCTCCTGCTTAGGCTTCAAAGCCCTTCAAAGGAAAAAGAGCTGATTCTCTGGCTACTTGATTTTTGCAAGTCTTAATTTCTTTCCTTCATTGTTGCATTTTCGTATTTCCCTCTAGTGAGAACCTGCAGTGTTTCACAGTGAGATGCAGTGCAGCAGCAGCTCGTGATGAGGATCCCTATATTGATACGACTGTGAAGGTGCACCTCTTGTTATCTCACTAAAACTGTTGGGGTAGTGGTATGGCACTTAATTGACTTAGTTTCCTTTTGAAATCCTCTTAGTTTCTATTGGCTGAACCAATGAAGTAACATCAAAAATTAATATTTTACTTCTATCTATGGCATATCGTATTTTGATGGTCTACAGATGTCTCAATGAAACAATCTGTTATTGCCATCTTAAATTCTAGACCACGAGTAGAATGTTTTCAAAAACTTCAAAAGCTATAAAATCACTTCTTTTTTAAGCTATAAATTCCATGCTTTTCCGTATAAAACTGAACGAAGGGTGCAGAGTTTTCCCTTATTGTAGCTGATGATGTTTCTCTCTCTCAGGTGTCCTTGAAAAACCAGTTTTTGTAGGAGTGTAGACAATCAAACAAGTCTGCTACCACATACTTAGGGCATGCTTTTTAGGAGGAGGGCTTTTGATCCTTGGAGGTCTTAATTTTCCCCTTCCTTAAATGGCTTATCAGTAAAAATCTATTGAATTGTAAAGGTTGTGATACACATTAATAAGCATAGTAGGAAAGGTAGATTGAGGTGTATTTTATGTTAGCATTTAAGGATTTCTGTTGAGCATGCAGGCAGCAGACATAAAGAATCTATAGGACAGTAGAAGTTTTATAAAATTTTCAAGAGCCAAACACGTATTCTCTGCTCTCCAGAGAGGTACTAGATAACTAATACAAACATGTGACATAATCTGTCCTGTCCATTCTCCAGTCTCAGCTTTCTGTGTTTTCACTGTGGGTTACATTCAAGTCCATCACAATTTCTCCAGTCATCCAAATGCTGCCTCCTGCCTCCAGAGGAGGTTTGGAGGGATGTGCAGGCTGCAGTCTCACACGGATGTCTGTGCTGCAGCTTGCTGTCCACAGGCTGCAGATCCTCCATGGGCTCCAGTGCCACAGGGCTCCAGGAGTTTGAAGTGTGAGGATGATGATGGTTATTTTTATTATTTGCTATTATTATTTTTCCTGCTGTTTTTTTACACCAGTTTAAGAGCTGCCTGGTTCTGTTTCTGGTTCTAACTAGCCCAGGGCAGTTTAGAGTCTCTAGGTCACCCCTGCAGGCCTCCACCTTTTACAAGAAATGTTGAGGTGTCTTCAAAACCCAGGTTACACGTATAATACTGTGTTGCCTTGCTTCACTGTGTATGTTAATTTGTAAATGTAGTATTTTATCTTTTTAAAGCTGTAAATTTAGAATATTTCTGTGCAAATGAGGTTGCATTTTTCAATTTTTAGTCCAGTGTAATAAGGTAAGCTTTACCTGAAAGGTGTATATTGAACAAATTGGAGATATAATATGGAATATGTAATGTAACAATAGGCAAGCAAATATAATACTTCTATCTGTAATTGCTTTTTATAAGCAACTGAAATCAAGACTTTTATAACCAGGCAGTCTTTTACAACTTGGTCAAATTCAGACTATTTGGGATTAAGTTTCGCACATCAGACATCTGGCTCAGGCTGCATTATTTTAAGACCACACCTTGAGTATTGTGTTCAGCTCTGGGCCCCTCAGTTCGGGAAGGATACTGAGGTGCTGGAGCAGGTCCAGAGAAGAGCAACAAGGCTGGTGAAGGGACTGGAGCACAAGTCCTATGGGGAGAGGCTGAGGGAGCTGGGGCTGTTCAGCCTGGAGAAGAGGAGGCTCAGAGGTGACCTCATCACCATCTGTAACTACCTGAAGGGAAGTCCTAGCCAGGTGGGGGTTGGTCTCTTCTCTCAGGCACTCAGCAATAGGACAAGGGGGCACGGGCTTAAGCTCCGCCAGGGGAAATTTCAGGTGGATATCAGGAGAAAATTCTTTACAGAGAGAGTAATCAGGCACTGGAATGGGCTGCCCAGAGAGGTGGTGGACTCACCATCCCTGGAGGTTTTTAACCGCAGATTGGACGTGGCACTGAGTGCCATGATCTAGTAAATGGACTGGATTTGGACCAAGGGTTGGACTCGATGATCTCGGAGGTCTTTTCCAACCCAATCGATTCTATGATTCTATAAGACATATAGCTAAAACTGTAGTAGCTTTGAAGAGGGAAATAATTTATTTTTTTTTACTCATTGTTAAATATTTCTTGTCATGCTTTTATGAGTATTTTTATTCTTGTTTAAGTGAAGCACTCAAAGTTAGGAAAGCCAGGGAATGTTTTTATTGTCAGATCATTGTACAAAGGTTAGTTTTTTCCCTGATTTATTTAAAGACTCAAGGTACATACTAACTGAAATGACAAAACAATCCCTTTCCTTTATAGGCTTGTCCACCTGTTACACTGGATGTCTGCACATTAAGAATGCAGCTTTTTATAGGACCAAGAGCTATCTGTCATTTCAAAAACCATATAATTCTTTTGACTAAGGCAGACACAGAAGATATTACTGAAAGAAGAAAACCTACAAGAAGGATGCTGTAAGGATTTCTGTCTTTTAGGGAGACGGTACTTACAGCTCTGTGTACAGTGCTGAATTTGTGGGTATTACAGTTGGAGTGGTTCCTCTGTGGAAAAAGTGTTTGAAATAATTCCATTCTTAGTGAATGAGAACAGAAATCAAGCTTTTTTTTTTTTTAATTCTATTGTATTAACTGATGCAGAAGAAATGAGAGTAGGATCACAGATGCTTGAAATCAACAAAATGTTAAAATAACATTACTAAGAATTTAGCCGGAGAAGAAAAAAATATTTGTCTTGAGAAACAAAAATACTGTGTAGAGTACCAAAGCTACAGGTTACAAAATGTGCTGTAGCACAAAATGATAATGTCTTATCTTTGGGGTTCTTTACAAGAAAAGTTATGATCACTACAGTTATCCATGACAAAAGTTAGATCAGACTTTGGCCCAAGTTACTCTTGTAGCATGTATGTAGCCAGAGGCATATGTTACTTTTTACCAATTTCCATGGGAACTGCTATTCCCCTTCTTTTTTGAGGGCTTTTCATAAAACATCTAAGGAGCTATTCTAAACAGCTATTCAGAACCCACATTTATTAAAGTCAGTTCAAGTTAATTAACAAGAGTGGGACAGCTATGGTTGACTGAAGCAGTTATGTGAACCAGTATTTCTTAAAGCCTAGAGCAGACATTATTCAGGAGAAGATAAGGTTAAGTCCATCAGGGAGAACGCCTATTCAAAATACTGTAGTTTTCTTGACTAAAGCACATTTTCTTCTGCCAGTTGTGTTGTTTCAAATATTCTGATTGGCATTTGAGGAAGATACTCTTTTTGCCTTCTGTAAAGGACATAGGTTGAACAAATACTGGGCTACTTAGCACCATAATTTGAAAATAAAGATGTAAATATCCCAGAACAGTTAAAACCAAAAAGCAGAACAAAAAGAGTCTGTGTTTTCCTGTGGTGTTTTTATGGGCATTACAGACCTAGATATTTCTTTACACAATATCTTGGCAAACACTTTGATAGAGCCGCAGGGGCAAACATGCAGTAAGTCCTTACAGAATGTACATAAACACTTTAGCTAATTTAAAGTACTTAAATAGTCAAGGTCAGGTTTGATGGGGCCCTGGGCAGTCTGACCTGTTCCAGTGGGTGGCATCCCATGCTCATGACGGGGGGGTGGAACTCGATGATCTTTAAGGTCCCTTCCAAGCCAAGCCATTTGATGATTCTATGATTCCTGTAAGTACCTGACACTACCTGGTGTTAAGCACTGGAGAAGATGTAGTATACAGTTCTGATGATGTTCCTGGTGTATGAACATGCCTATCCCTATTTTGTTATTAGCTGTTATGACCTAAATTCACAGCTTAACTCTCCAGCATTTACTAGTCTGCAAACATACGTATTTATGCATTTGAATTATCAAATGAGCAGTGGTGTTTTGGCTGCATAGTGTTTATTTTGATACTGACAACTCAACTCTTTTCCTCCTCTCTAGTTCCAGAAAGGCTGACAGCATCAAATCCAGAACAAATTCTGAGTCAGAACCTGGTTGGAATTTATATATTATAAACACTGTTTCAACCATTCAGCTTTACAGAGAAATGGTATTGCCCGACTCCTGCTTTTGTTGTTTGCTAACTAAAATAGGTACTGTTAATTAATCTCTGATGCATGCTATTGCTGAATATAATGTAATGTATTTCTCATGTACAGCCCGTAATCCTATTTCAAATGGCTGCTTTCCTCATTAGAATTGCTCCTGTATATTCTTAATTTTTGCCAGTAGCTCAAGTATATCCTGTGTCTGTTCTAGGTAGATTATAGTAGAACTTACGAAAATGTTAAAACTGAGAGCTGCATCCATCTTTTGAGTGAGGCTCACTTACTGATCCGAGCAGCTATAATGGACCCTCATTTCCTTAAATCAGATGAGAAAGAAGAACTTCTAAGAGCATTCAGAGAAAGTTGTGCGTTCTTAGGAGACTGCTACAGCAGGTATGTTTTAGATGTTGAAGTGGTATAGGTGAGCTGTGTTTCCACTAATGTAACCTTAAAATGAAAATCCATAATTCTTTGCTGTTTTACATAAGTATTACGTATGTAATATAAGTCTCTGTATTTTACAAAACCAGCTTAATCTGGTCATCTCTTCAGTGTCTGGTTGTCTTTACTGTCATTAAACACAGAATGCAACCATTATGTGAATATGAACTATGAATATGCAGATAACTGATGTGTCTGTGACTTTGTTTGATGTATTGTTCTAGTTCTTACCAAGAGTGATGGCAAAAGTGTTGCCCTCAGTTGCTTTGTTAATTTTTTCCCTTCTCTGTTGCTTACAGATTTGACACAAAGGATTACCACCTTGCTTTGCCATACTACAGAATGTCAGGTTTATCCATGACTGAAGTTTTAAAGAGACTAGTTTCAGAAGGTGATGAAATACAGACATATGAGAAAGGGCTTATATTTTACTTAACTCACTCTCTTAATGAAGACTTGAACGAAGAATTAAGCAAGGTAGAAAGAAGTTGGGGTTTTTTTGTAATCTGTTGATTTAGTTCTGATTTTAAGAACTGTGTATCCAATTTTAATCAAATTCTCATTGAAAATGATGAGCTGCTTATTTAGTTTTACAGTTATTCTTTTTCACATTATTTTTATTTTCCCATTTTCACTGAAAAAATAGCAAGCAGCACTTGTGATGCTTTGGACTGATTTCAAGCAACATATTATGGATTTGGCTATCATGATGCATGTTGGTAGTGATCTGTTTCCCACTTGCACACAGAGACACTTTTGGTTTAGGAAAGCTCTGCCTCAGATTTCTTTCATTTCCCATTTCTGTAGCAAAACAAACTGTTTCTTTGAACATTGCCAAATTGTACAGTTTGGTAAAAACAATTCACTGTGGGGTTCTCCTAGCACCCCAGAATATGGGTTGAATCACTACCAGTTAGTGATCCTTTATTTTTATTAGTAGGGAGGAGAGAGGCAGGAGAGGCACTGTGATTTGATAGCTAAGCTGTACTTGTCTGTTTTAAAAAAAAGGCCACCAAAACAACAACAAAACTGCACTACTTTCATATGCAATAGTAGACTGTATACCTGAAAAGGTCTAAACTGTCAAATGGCTTTTATTTCAATAGGAATCAGGAAATAAAATTCTCCAGATATTCTATCTCGCTGACCCTGTGCAGCTGCCTCATATCCTTTGCAGCCCCTGCATGAGAAACGTGTGTCCTTTGACAGCTGTGAAGTATCTTCAGAAAGTAGAAAAGATGATGCCATCAGTGGTCCTGACACTTACTAAGGCTTTTTTGGCTCTGAAAATGGGAGACCTGATAATGTATGAACATGAGATGGACTCCTATAAGGAGGTAAAGTATGCTGAGAGCATGAGCTATTCACACTTTGCCAAAGCCCAGGTCAGTTGTTTGACTTGTAGTTGCATTTTACAGTAAAAGAAACTTTCAGTGACTCCCCTTCCTCCTGATGTGCTGTGTAGGCTCCACTGAATGTGTGCAATGGCAGTAGAACGGAGGGCTGGCACACACTGGGACTGTACAGTTTACCCTGCAGGTAGGGTATTGTCTTGGCAAAGCCTTACCAAATAAGTAAAAGTTTGGAAGCTCTTAATTCTTGATAAATTAAATACTGTTTACTGGGAGGTAACAAGCTCTGCAGAGCCAGTGCTCTTCAGCTGCCTGGCTTGTATAGCAGTATAGGGTTGTATAGTAGCATCTCTACACCCCTACACCTGAAGTTAATATGTGATACGCCCATGAAAACACCATCTCTATGGAAACAGGCATTATAAAATTGCTCGTGAAGCAGGATATTCATCCATTGTGCACACAAACTGAAATTTCAGTATACAATTTCACATGTTTCTTATGTGGCATCAAAGCACTTAACCCTTACTAAGACCAGATCAGAATCTACTTCAGTGCTATCAAAATAAGAATTCCTCATCAGTGGGGAGGGAAATGTTAGTGGAGCTGTCTCTGCCATAGATGTTCACATGTGGTTTTAGACTGAGATCAATCTGTAAATTACTTCTTGGTAAGGTTGATCAGGACTGTGGAATATTCAAAGGTGACAGAGCTTGAAATACAGACTTGTTCTTAGAGTGAGATATTGGAAGTCTAAAAACTTTTGAAATACATGGATAGCTGTTCCAAAGTTAGATACCGTGCTTTGGTGGAAGAAGTCCTGGAGAGCTTTTAAAATCAGCAGTTTTTGAATTGCAAGGTGGGAACTGTGGGAAGCTCTTTCAAAAATTATATTCAGCATCATCTGCTTTTGCAGTGTGATCATATGAAATTGCCATGTTGTGAGCAAACATACACATTCCACTGCATGGTTGTTATTTATAGAATAGAACAGAATTTATATATAGAAAGTGACTGAGATATGGGTGTTGGGTTGTTTGGTTGGGTTTTCTTTCTTTCTTTTTAATCTGATCATATTAAATACGTTTTATTGCAGTTCACCTTTAAAGAAGCATTTTGTTTCAAAGTAGAAGAAACTAACACTTTTAGAAAACTAAAGAAAGGAAAAATGGTTTGTATTCATAGCAGGGTGAAATCTGAATCTTCCTCCTAGGTCTGCCTTATATTTGTGTAATTAATTTAATTTTCTTAGGCATCATTTCTCCGCTGTCTTTAAAGTGGGAATAGCACCTTGTTATGGTTACCTTCAAAAGCACTCACATACCCAGAAACAACTTACTATTGCACAAAGCGCAGCACATTTTGATTGTTGTTTCTGGAGTATTTTCAAAATGAAAATCATACTTTAGCAAAGTAATTTACACTAATTTAGCAAAGTAGTCTATTGGAAATTCAGCCAGTGATTTTTCAAAGCACCGTGTGTATTGTATGTCCTGGATTTCTTTGCAAAATTCAACTTTCACATGTGCACAGTAACTCCAGCTTTCAACAGCATGTTACTTTCAGTGTTCAGGCACAAGGCCTGCTGTTTTGGAGTGTTCATGCAGTTTGGAGCTCAGTTACTCTGTGAAAAAGGATTTGTTTTCTTCCCCTGACTTTCCTTCATTTCTCTATCTAAACTTCACTGCCTGAGGAAATACTGAGTTTATTGGGTTGAATCATGTATGTATTGAATTCCTTACCTGATTTATATCTGATTATGTTTGTAGACAATGCTGGCTTGTGGCTTCACTGGGCAACCACAACTCCTGAGGCAGCGTAAGGGAGGAATTGTTATGCCAACTGAGTTTGCTGTTCACCTGAAGGAGATGCAGCCTGGTTTACTCGTTGCTGCCACTGTGGCTTTACATGAGAACAGAAAAATTGAATTGGAAGAAGCAGATACCTTTTTCAAGGTTGGCCTGTGATCATTTTTTTTGCTTCTGTTTTTTTCATAGTAATGTTATTGGTAAGAAAAGCAGGCTCAGCTGCTCCTTCACTCATATTTCAGCACTTCTTCAGAAAGAGGGTTATATTCCAGTCATGATAGATGATTACAGAGTCAGAAACTGGACCTTCTGGAAAGAAATACTGGTTAAATGATGCAACACCCCCCCCCCCAAAAAATTCATTAAGTTCTTGTTTTTACCCTGTCATTTGAATGGAGAATATTCTGATCTCAGTGGTCTTTCAATGGCTTCCTAGTGACTGAGCTTCGTAAGGCTAATAAAATTTAACAGAATGTAGATAAATTAATTCCATAAGCTCCTTTTGAAGAAATCATTGGGATTAAAACATAATTCTAAAGAATCAGACTTAAATATGAAGGTATATAATGTTCTGATGTTCTTTATAAATTCCTGAAAGAAAAATGTGTCTCTGCAGTTTATGAGAAGAAATATTAACAGAATAGTTTTTCTAGCATCCCTGAAGTTTGCTTTAACTGGGAGTTAGACAAACCTTTTTTTCTTTTCTCTTCAATAAATAACTTACTTGGGTTAAAACATGTGTTCTTCAATGTAGGTATGTTGCAGTCTTACTATACCTGTTACTGTGAAAAACCTGTATCAAAAATAGCAAGTCATAAAGTTCAAATTAGAACAAGTGTTGTTGTTTAAAACTATTTGGGTACCAAATAAAAGTCCTTTTTGCTGACATAGCACATGTTAAAACATCTCCCTTGTGGGTCCTGCCATGATACCCAGCTGAGCTACACAGCATCTCTCATCATGGCCTCTATAGTTCTCTTTTGAAGACACCTGCTTGGCATATATAAAATTCTCCAAATTAGCAATCTGTAAATATTTGCTGATGGTGGTGATATTTCTGGCAGTGGAGTAAATCTTGAAGAAGAAATCAAATCTCTTGTTTAGAATTGATTACCTTAAAATCATTCCATGAACTTTTTACTTTGCCTAGCAGTGTATTATGTAGAATCACAGGATAAAAAAGGAATGAAAATTCTGCTTCTCAAAGTAAAAACTCTTCCTCCTGTTTCTTCTAATTTCTACTACTAATAATCACCATAGTCTGTGTTAACTTGCTGTCTTCTGTCATTTTTGTTCTTAGATGTTGTGTAGTAATAGTGAAAACACTATTCCTCAGCTCTTGGTGGACTTCTGGGAAGCTCTTCTTGTAGTGTGCTCTCAGGAAGAAATACTTCAGGAGCTCTTGCTGAGGCTTACTTCTCAGTATGTTTGGAGGATATCAAAAAAGCAACTTCCTGAGACTAAGCCGTTAAAAACAACAGAGGATCTGGTAAGTGGTAACCACTCAGAGGAGGCTTTAGGACTGCAGTGTTCCTCCAAAATCTGTCCAAATACCATCCTTACTATTTTAATTCTGGACAGTTTATCTGTTAAAAGAAGCAAGACTGAAAGCAAATAAGGTAGTGTGCAGTTACAGATTGGTATTGCTAGCTCAGGGCAGTCCTACTCCTTGGGGACATTTGCAAATATACTTCCAACAGGAATCTCAGCTCTGGATAGAAGTAAGGGCTAAAATTAAAAATGAGAATATGTCAGGTGGAGTGTTTGCAATTTCACAAAGCTTACTGAATGAGAAAATTGTGTGAATGATGAATTCTAAAGAATTATGAATGGGAAAGCTGAAATACAGAACTGAATAAAAGTTTCCAGTTTATTTGTTACTAAGTTGCGTGAACCAGAAGGAAGTGTAGCTGCTCTTCTAAATTACACTATTTGAGATTAAGATTTTCTTCACTTGTGGAGAGTTTCACATGGAACCATCACTAACAGAAATGTTTCTTTTATTGCAATTTGATTCTTTCTTGTATAGATAAATTCCTGTAATCATTTTGGGTTGATTTTCCCATGGGTGACTTCCATAATGTCAACTGGATGTTCATCTGATAAAGATTACCATGAAGACATCTCAAGACTACAGGTATGAAACAGGTATTAACTCTTACTGCTTACAACTTAGAGTCATTCTGCAAATATTCATATATGTATTAACAACTTTCTCCAGCAGACTCTTCTCCTCCTTCCCCCCTAAGTTATCCAAGTTGAAATAAAAGGCCAATTGAAACAATGGAAGAAAAAAATACTAAAGAGATCTGTTGGTAACAATGATATTTACATTTGCATCCTCTCTAAACTTGTTTTCTCAATTTTCAGCAACATTTATTAAGGGAAGTATTATTTTAGAATTATTCTGACAAGTAAGGGCTTCCATTCTAAGGTTATAGTTAGCATTTTTTGCAAAGTTTGTCTTAAATCCAAAGAATACATTTTGTTCTTGTCTTCAGTCTCTTTTATGTAGTCAGTCAATCAATGTGGCTTCAGTTCTGCCTGTCCTGGAGCCCCTGCCAGAGGCTGACACCGTGGGCCTGGCCGTCGGCGTGCTCTGCAATACCCGGCTGGGCAGGTGCGAGGAAGCCCTTGAGCAGCTCCTGCCGAGGTGTCCTGGTGCAGCCGTGCTCTACGCTCAGCACGAGCTCAGAGGTGACAAGCAGGTGTGCTACTTTCAGTACAGTTGTTCACTGTCTTCTGGGGGTTTTTCCTAACTAAAATGCTGTTGTGTACAGATGGACTCTGGATGGATCACAGCCCAGCTTTCAGACAAAGTGAATGGCTTAGCTTGCATTGAACCTCTTGCTTGGTGTTTTAATTTGCTAACTCGGTCCCCACTGATTTTAATGGAGTATTTTTTCCTCCAGTTTCTTCTGTCACTTACTGTATTCATTATAGTAAATTTAAAGCATAGTCTTTTCAGATGGCAGACTGTCTCAGAAAAGGGAGAGTAATATGGGTTTTTTCCACTGTAAATGAAAAATTACCTTGTTTCTCACTAATTGGTGTTCTAAATTGGCAGTGCTTACAGGTGAAATCTTACTGATAAGCTAACTGATAGGAGAACATGGTCCTTCAAAGAAAATCACACTTAAATGATGTTCTTCCTGTGTTGTAGTGACATCTTCTGACCTTATAACATCAGACTGGTACTGATGCACTAGTGGAACGATTATGTCTTTATGTCCCATTTTCCTGTTATCCCTCTATACAGTTTTAATGTTGGAATTGGTATTATTCCAGTGTTCCAGGAGTACAGGACTTTACTTCCATTGCCAATTACAGCTGCTCAATTAATTGTACACAGCTTTACTGACCAGAGTCAGTAAAGGTGATCCTCTACTAGATGGATGTACTAGAACTCTGTTTAAAACCAGATCTGAACTTTTTATTCAGATCTGAAAGCAGTTTCTTTGATTGTTTCCACATTAGATTTGAATGTGAGGTTGCAGTACTGAATCTGAGTGCAGGTGAAAGAAAAGTTACCAAGTTCAAAGGAGGAAAGAAGTCCCTTCTCTTCACTGCATTCTTATCAACAAAACTGTACACAAAACCTTATTCACTGCTATAGCTGTTGGGAGTAGACAGATGAGGTCAGGAGACAGAGCAATGTTCTTAGAGTAATGCTGTTTACCACTTTGCCTGGAGCTGTTTAGAGGGAAAAGTAAATTCTCTGACTGCATCGGTCTTGCCAGTGACTTTTGCTTTCTAAACTTTTGTCTATAGAGGTATAAGGGGCACTGTGTGAAGATTTTTGAGCAGAAAAAGGTTGCACTTAAGATGGAAAAATACAATATATGCAAAATCACTGCATTCCTGGCATTAAGTTCATCGTGACTGATCTGTATTTTTAGCAGCTCTTTCATACTCTTAATTGCAGTCCTTGTTGATGTACACTTTTACTGTGGGTTTTTGTGGATTTAGGCTCTGTGGTGGAACAAGCTGCTTCCTGAACTTTGCAAGAGAACTAGACTTATGGGAAATGACTGCCCCGTTCTCATTTCAGCACTCAAAGGTAAATCTGTTGGTTGCAACTCAACTCCAGAAGCCTTTGTATGTCAGCTAACAGTCTTAATAACTGTTCAGACTAAGGACAACTGATGTGGTAATTTGGAAGAAAAGGGGACCTTTTTCTCCAGCTACAGCCAATACAGTTTAGCAGTCTTTCTGGTCATTAGCAAGAGATTGTGCAACGTATGCACTGTACCCTCAGATAAAAATCACGGCATTCCTTTTGTATCGAAAACAGTTACTCGTTGTAATCATACTGTTTCTGTATGGATCAAGAATAGACACCAGTAAAAAAACTTACTAAATAGAGCTATTTGTGATTGTTTCTTGTTTTTTCTATGCTAAGTGACTATATTGTTCTTAGGTAACGGGCTGTTATTGATAACACAGGGGAGGCTTAAGTATGTATTGATGATTAGGTCATAGACTGAAAAAAACACAGTGTGTTATTACTAGAAGTAGAGAAATCCACCTTAGTAGTTATGTAGTCCTGTTACATGTTTGTAGGAAGTTAATAATATTGTGTATAGCTGAGGGGCCAGTGTGTTTGTTTTGACAAATTAAGCATGTTGAATAAAGCACATACATTGTTAAAAGTATGCCAATGGAATGCCTGAGAAAAACAGCATCAAGGGGTTGCATTGTGCTGCACAGGTTGCCGTGCTTTATCATAAAGTTCTAGTTTCTGGTGCCAGCAGTTTTTCTTTGGAATTTTTTTCATGCAATAACTGTCCTGTAGTCATTTAAGAACATATTAAACAGCTTGGTCTGAGAAGCTGCTTGCAAAACATCCAGTTTTACAGACAGTGCTGAGTTAGGGTACTAATAAGATTTCCAGGGCTTCCTTTGCATTTCATACAAAACATGTGAAGTACTAGATCAGACTTTCATTAGCATTAGTGCCATGTGTAGACCTGATGAGTCAAGATAGAGGTATGGTTTTAATTTAAGTCAGAATTTCAGTTTACTTTTGAGATTTTCTATATTTGTATTTGTATCCAAATGGGTATGTCTCAAATTTCATTCCACTTGCAATATTTAGATAATTTGATGACTTCAGTTCATAATTACATTGCTGATGACTGTTTTTGTTTCTTTGTTCTAAACTCAAAATACCTAAATGGGATTTTTCTCCCCTGCTCTGAGCAGAAACTTTATCAGTTGTTGCAATGGAATTGGAACTAAGGGATTTTGTCAGTCTTCTACCAGAGGATGGAACTGCAGCATTTTTCCTGCCACATGTTCTTCACTGCAGCCAGAGGAAGCTGCTGACCTAAAACAATGAAGTCTACTATCCACTCAAATACAAAGAATGTGCTGGAATAAAAAAGCAAATGAAACAAAGAAGCAAATGAAAGAAACAGCAGAGCTGCATAAAAGGTACTGTGGGACTACCCTCACATAAATCATCTTACTTCTTCATTGAAATCTTACATCAACTACTGAAGGACAACTGTCATCTGAGGTAAAGCAACTGTTTTGAAGCTAACTGTGGTGACAAGGCAACTGGAAAATACTGTACAGTACAATTGGACATACAGTGTTCACTGAAAGTAAAGCAGGAAGTCAGTCTCAAATCTGTATTAGTTGGATCACTGACCTAGGGAGGTCAGGCTCAGGCATGTGTCTACCTGTATGAGTAAAAGTAAGTACTTTACTCTTCCAAGTGGAATTGGGCCCTACTGACTTCATTTTGCAATGCTGGAATTCATTCCCTTGAATGGCAAAATCAGTCAGCTGCTCTGTCATCCTAAGGACATACCCATGCGAGTGTCACACTGAAAATGTTTTCATTTAGCAATTCGCAAGAAAAGGCCATAGATCCAAGAGAAACAGAGGTGGAAGACGGAGACTACTGCTTGCTTGCTGGTTTTAGTTTTCTTTCTTCTGTTGTATTCAGTTAGTAGAAAAGTACTTGAAGTATCACTAGGCCATAAATCCAGCTGAAAACTCTTATTTCTTCCAGTGTTTTGCTAAGCATCTGGGGTACTTGTGCATGTATATACTGATGTTTGTCTCGTGAACAGAAAGCATACTTCTGTTCCTTCAGAGCTGGAATTCAGTCATAATAAACTGTCACAATGTTTATGACTTTCTTATGAATATCGTTTGGGTTTTTTGAAAAATCTACCAAAAATACAATGATTCCCATGATCCCATAACCATATAAATCATCTAAAGACCTAATTAGCTGACACTGACTCTATTAAATCTGTTTTCACTGAAGTTGTAATGTTACTTAAACCTGTAGAAGTCAGGCAGAAGAGATCATCTATATTTCAGCTAAAATACATTAACAAAAAAAAGATAAATTGAAAGTAGTTTAAGTTACCCACGTAGCATTCCTGCTACCACTAAAATCAATTAATAATTTACTGGTAGGTGTTGCGCTGGTTTCAGTATAATCTTTCTACCTTAAAAAAAGGCCAAAACAATTTAGGTTTGTTACAGAGAAGCAACTTTGTTTGATAGGTGTAAACCAAGATGTTTTGCTTTGCCTGCCCGTCCCATACATCCTTCCCTCTTGTTAGATAGAGGCCTAACGTGAGTGGAGCTGGGCTTTTGAAACAACTGGATGGCACGACCCTATCTGCTCTTACTGCTTTTATTTTTGACCAGCATCACCAGTATCAAGCACTGATACTGCTGCTTCCATCTGTCAGGAAACACTTCCTTTTACCTTTGCCAAGGGCTGCACTACGTAACTAACAGCAAAGGGATTCCACTACAGGAGTTACTTCAGAGTTGTCAGAGCAAAGCTCTTTAGTATAGACATCAACAAATTTTGCCCTTCACAGTCTCATTTCATCAGGCTTATTGCAGCATAGTTTTGTCTGCCTTAGAATTATTTTCATAACAGAAAAAGAAAAACATCTTGTGCAACCATGATCCCTCAGTCATCACATCTTTTAAATGTACCAATCATCTTGAAAGGTGTTACTGGATAAAATTATAAAATAATTCAACAGAAATAACAGAACTATTTTGTTAACTGCTCAATTATACAATACTATATGTATTTTCAGTGTCAACTTATGGATAAAGTGATAACCAAATTCCTGTTTTCTAAGTAATAACTACTACCATATCTGTCTAGTAAAATGTGACAGTGTGATGGCAGATACACAAAACAAATTTTGCTGTTACACAGGGTTATTTTCAAACTTTAAAAAAAGGTACATTTCATTAGGCTCTTCCATGTTCCTCAGCTGTTAATTAACATGCATTAGGCACCAGCTAGAATATGTTTAGCTTGCAAGATACAACTTTTATTTAGAGAAAAATACATTTATGAGCTGTCATATCCATTCAGCTGTCTTAGTCTATGGCCCTTTTGGTACCTGTGGCCACTACATGAAATTTTCCAAAACATACGTGGAGATGAGTTGATCAGAAGAGAATATTTTCCAAGAATGTTCACTGAAGATAGACCTTGGAGAATCACTGTGTTAAAATGCTTTCATCATTCTTGTGTGCCTGCCATGCCTTTACACTTGAACTGATTGAATAATCTTGGGAACAAAGACCGTTTATCTGTAAGGGGGAAAATAGCTTTTTTTACACGCATTTCATCAAAAGAACAGTCTGTGCATGTGGCCAGCAGAGTCCAAAATAAGCACAGTGGATCCCTGTACCTTCTGGACATTGTGAGTTAGATTTAAAAACAGCTTTAAGATGCACTGTAGGGTACATTTTGATGCTCTTTAGATGGCTAATAATGAAAAATCCAACCTACTGCTGCTACAAGTTAAAGTCTCTTTCTGCATCTCTTTCTGTGTACTCTCAAATCAGCCTTCTTATTGTCTGTGCAGGTTTGGCACAATGTACTCTCTAAATCAGCAGGGTTCATAAAATAGAACTAGATTCTGGTTTACATGCCAGTGGTTTATAAAATAGATTCTGTTTAACATTCCAGTCTGTATTTTTAGTACAGATACAAATAAACATCATATGCGTGTATATATATATATATATGCATATACATACACATATTTTTTAAGATTCCTATTATTCTCTTTCTGTCAATTACAAGGAATACCTGTTATGCTCTGTCTTTTGAGTACTGGAAAGAGTTGCTTTTAAAGTTGTATTAACTTTGTAGAAACGAGCTTTCAAAATTCCTCAAGATTCAAGATTTTTTACAGGTAATATTGCTAGAGCAAGGTAATAGTGTCTGTAAAGCTAAAACATGTTCTTGAGAAAGAAAACACTGTTTTAATTTTTCAGTACTTCAGCTGTGTAGGAATGATGAATTCAGCTTTATTTACCAACTGTTCTTATTGTTTTAAATAAAGATTGAGATGGAGTGTGACACTACTGGCAATTCTTGGGTACAGAAATACTGTCTCATGAAGAATTCTTTTTAAATAAAAATCTGTCACTTTACATGGATGGGAAGCTGAAGCAATAGCCAGTTAACATCCAGTCCTTTAGTTACTTTGGTCTCCTGAGCAGCCTTGAGGGAAGTATGACCAAGTGACTTCTAGACATGGAATATCTCTGGATGTCTGCACTGGTTCTGAGTACACTGGAGTGTCTGTGAGCCCCAGTGTGCACCTTTAAACATAATGACCATTACTGAGCTCGAGAGCTCTTACCTTCCTTTGGGAGCACAGTGTAGGTTGCTTCCATGCCTGCGTGGATGTGGTCAGTGACGTGACAGTGTAACAGCCAGGTTCCAGGGTTCTGTGGAGTCATTTCCACAGTTTGAAATGTCCCAGGGAACAGGTCAAAGACATCTGCCCGGTAAATCCCTGTTTGCTTCAGGACAAACACAAGCAACAGTTAAACGGTGGCATTACCAGGTGGCAGTAATTTAAGCTTTATCCATTTACTCACCAAACATTTCAATCACAGTTGAATGAAAAGACACCTGTGTCATTTCTACTGAAGCATCACTTTTGTACATCCATTTCATGCTCCAAAGTTTAATAATCTATCAGCTAAATGAAAATGAAGGACAACTACAGCTTTTGTCTTGCAACAGTCACGAGAAGTTCACAGCTGACATGTTAAAGCAACTTGTGAGGTTACCAGTCAGGAAATGCTACTGGCAGATATTCTCTGGCTCATATATGTTGATCAAATAAAGGTTTGGGGCATAAAAACCTTACAGTCAATTTACAAGCCCTGCTTAATATTGTAACGTGACTTTTCACAATAGATTACAGTCCTTGGTAACTGACCTACCTCTCGTTCTTAACACAGCAAGAAATAAATGAAAAGGACTTGATACCTTGTAGTCAAAGCTGTGGCCATGGAAGTGTGCTGTGTGAATGTCTATCTCATTGCCCATTCCCACCAGATACCAGCTGACTTTATCTCCAACATGCATAGTCAGGCCATGCAAATTTCCAAACACCTTTCCATTAATGGCTAAAAAGAAGGAAAGAACAAGACAGAGAAAATAAATTGTGTGCATTGTTGATCTCTAAACTTTCATGTAATACAAGATTTGAAAGCAAGTGCCAGACAAAAGTAATGGCTTTGGACAGCACATTATAAACATGTGTGTTTATACTCCATATTTAATTAGAAAGAATAACATGGTAAATAAAGTTTCTTTGCTGTACACCATTGGTAATTTTGCAGTTCTTAAAGATCTGTAATTCCCACAGCTCTTTTTAAGGGGTAAGCTTTACCAGGACATGCTTTCAGGATGCACATAGCCTTTCCAGCTTATTCAGAACAGTTGTTTGCTGACACCGAAACACTTCAACATGGGAATATCTGGAGGGGGGGGGGAATTTGTTTGGGTTTTTTTTCTTTAATCTGTGGGAAAAAAAGTCATTCGGTGGCATTAACAGTGTTTTCAAACAGTTTGAGTAAAATTTTTCAGGCCTTCTGCACTGGAACAGTAAATTCGGGGGCAGTGAGGAAGTCAAATTTATGTGAAGTACTTTCAAATATATAATTTTATGGAGTTCCCAGAGTTATATTAACTAAATTGGGAAACATACCATGCATTTTATTACTTTCAAGGAAGTCCTCATCCTCTTTGTCAACAAGATGTGGGTTGGCAGAATAGGTTCTAATGTTTTCTTCCAAGTACCATGATTCATTTTCATCAAAAACCATAAAAAGAAGAGCAAATTGAACTTTCTTTTTAGTATGAAATGATGGCAGATAATGTCTGTGACACACAACAAGTGTGCCTATTAATCCGCTGTAAGTGTCCTGAAATGACAAATGAAAAACCACATAATTGCAAGATTTAACTAAAGCAGAAGCACATTTAATGACAGACCTGAATCCTCTTACTATCTTTACAGCTGTCAGTAGCTGAGAATAAAGGCAGCCATTGTCAGGCAAACAAGGCTATTTCTCAACTGTTACATGCTACCCATGGATCAACCTCAGTGAAGACTGACTGCCTCATTTTCACCTCCTGCTAGAAATAAGCATTCATTCCATTTAATTTCTTGCTCTTTTTTTTTGCCAAAGTATTTTTATAATTTTATCATTTTGAGCTTGGTTTACATTCAAAATATACTTCTCGACATTTTATTTGTATTTGTTGAGACATGAAGGCAAGAGTACATTCATTTCCACTAAAAATTATTAGTCGTTAAGTTAATGCATGCTTGGTAAGAAATGGCAGAGTTGTGTTTCACAGCTGCATGCTAGCTTTCCCCCACATGATTGATTAGATACTGAGCAAGCTATAAAGTGCTAGCTTCAACAAGGAAATCTGAGTGAGGTGATTATACCAGCAGCAGAAAAACTAGAAAGCAAGAACATGGAGGGCCATGACTCTCAAATTATGCCCTGACTTTCCTGCAACTTGACTTCAAGAAACATTTAAATTCAAAGGTATGGTAATGGGGGAAATAACCTGACAGAGAAAGCAGAAAGAATTTCGAATTCCCTTTTTCTGTAAGTATATCCATGTTGGAGTCATGAACAAAACCTTTTACACTGATATTAATTATATACCTTAATGATGTCCACTGTTGAATGGTATGCCCATGCAATGCAATGTGGATCTCCTCTCTCAGGACTAGATCTCTCTGGGATTTTCCAGACATAGATTTTTGTTTCACCTGAATTAAATAAGTATCAATGAATTTTAGAAATTTTCAGTATGCTGACCTACAGGAGGTCATTTTGAAACAGTTGTTATCTCCATTTACAGCTTATATATGTCTTGAACTTCCCAATTACTGCACTGGCTAACTTCTGCAGACCCCTGATTCTTCTTGACAGTGTTTGGGTTTTTTTGTCTGTTTTCCCTGTTCAGTTTACCATAGTAATAAAGACAACTGTATCTTTTGTAAAGATCACAGAGGAACTTCAGAAATAATAGCATAAGCTATGCTTTCCCTACATAACCAAATCTGTTTGCTTTCATGAAAGGTGCAGCCACGTTGTGTCAAAAAATTACTGACCAGTCAAGGACTAGGATACATAGCCGTAGTTAGCAGGGCCATTTGAACTGTAGAAATATTTGTCATAATCGACATCAAAAATTTAAGAACCTGAGGTAAAACATACAAACAAAAACAATGTCTTTCCTACTATCTGAAATAAACCTTACTAGAAGTCTTGATGTTACCTGCTAGAAATAATTGATACCTGGGTTAGTTACAGCAATAGCAGAACTGTCTGTTTTCACTCCATGGGCGTGGATAGAATAAGGTCTCGATGCTAAGTTCTTAAAAACTATTATAATTTTATCTCCGATATTTGACATAAGCAGTGGCCCTGTTGGATTGAAAAGAAAGATGATCTTGGTTTTACAAGAGATCAGAGCAAACAGTTTGTTGTGTTCAAATTCATACTATTGGCTTATAAGTCAACAGAAAACTTTATACAGATAGTGTTGTTCACTATGACTTGCCAATCTGAGATGCTGAAGTTAAGCCTCTAGGTCTCAAAAGTTCTGAGCACCTACTGTGTACCTGAAGTCAGTTTGGATGTTGCTACCCAGCTTTATGCTGGAAATACTGACCTCTGATCAGGCAGCAAACCAGAAGGGTTTTTAACTTCTACAGCAAGCAATGTAATCTTGCAGGGAAAACACCATAATAAAAGTAGGAATTCCATGTAGGGTTTCCACATAGGTTTAGGCACTTTGTGTGGGTAGAACTATACTCAACATTATTCAAATAGTATCTTTTGGCTTGTGTCACTGCATTTTTCACATTTTCAAAACTGAACTTTATGATGACTCTACCTTGAATTTCCAGGTGCTGCTGCTCCTCTGATCTGTTTTTGGGAGTACTGAATGTCTGATCAGTGTATTCGCGATATACTACCTTTTTGTATTTTGAGCCAATGAATTTGTCATTTTTATTTAAAAATGGATTGCCAGGGCTGCCAAAAGAAAAAACCAAAACAGTTCTTCATGTATTTTAAAACATCTTTTGCAGTTATGTCAATTAACTATCAAACAAGAGTCCAGCTCAGCGAAACAGTAATCTCATAAACTTTTGGTATCTTCAACATGAAAACATTCTCGTTAAGCTGGAAGGTTTCTCTTTGAAAGGTTAAAAAACTCACTATAATTACACCAAGTCTATATAGTACTTGAAAGAATGCTGAGCACTTGGCCTGGCAGATATTTCAAATTGCAGGAAGTCACACAGCAACTTGTATACTGAAAAACAGAGCCCTCAGTGACTTCTGTAATCTGAAAAGAAGCCTAAAACTTGTAAAGCTTAAATGCCTTGATGAAATTAAATGTGAGGGACTGATTCTCTCCCAACATCATGGGGGCTGGAGACAGTGGGGGAAAAAAAAGTCTGATAACAGCATAGTCCATATTACTTGTGCTTAGTACTATGTCAGAGTCCACTGTGGTATGCAGGGCAAGGAAATGTGCTATCAAGCTGAGGAAAAAGAAGAAAATAAAATTAAGTTAATGACAAAATACAGACTATTACAATCTGCTACTTTAACCTCAACTGAAATTATTCAGGTGAAACACAGAAAATCATCAGTTCTTGTTTAGCCTCTTCTGCTAATTGGCATGAATTGTTTGACCCAATCCGTTCTCTCTCATTGAGATTCAAATACTGGAAACAAAACACCAGACAACAAGCTTCACAGTGAGTGGATTAGGTCATGTCGTATGCTGTGCGATCTCATGAAATTGAGAGGAGTAAAAAAGAACCTTACTCAGACTACAAATAAACATGAGGCAAAGACTTGTTACAGATTGTAAGTAATCAATTATCAGGACAAAGCAGTCATCGTAGCTGCAATGACGATGAACGTTTTAAGCTTTCCACATCAAGGACTACCAACATCAGTAAATAATAAACGCACATGCACTATCCAGAAATCATGAAAATATAAACTTGTCCCACAGAAGGTCTATGCTGGACTACTTCTTGAACATCGTGCTGTCTGGCTCATAGTTACATGGCAATAGTACAGGGGAAGGACCACAAATTCAAGTGAGCCCTAAAAATATATATGAAAATAAAGCGTGTCTAGAAATGTCTGGAGGAGGAAAAGGTTCAGAGGAGAAGTGAGTTGCTGTTTCACTTGTTTTGCATTTTTTCCCCTGTGTATATTCCAAAGTACCTTTCCTCATGGTGTTGATGCCGTTCAAATTCCCATGTCCTGTTGGGAGAATAGTCCCATTCAACTTCCACTGCAGCAATGTAGTAAGTCTTTTCATGCAAATACAGAGATGGATCTACATTCCACCAGTGGCATTGTTTCACTTTGTAGTTCTGTTTCATGCCCCCAGTGTAGTGGTCTGTTGTCAGGCAGGACACTTCAAAAATTCCTAGAGGTCATACAAGAAATAAAGACTTGAGGACAAAAGTCTGTTACCTTAAGATTGTATTACCAATATTGATGTAGTGTTTAAAGACTGACACACAGGCTATTGCTCATATAAGGTACAAACTCCTTGTGCAGTATGGCTACTTGTAATAAAATTCAGCACACAGAGAAGTTGGAAAAATCAAGGCTTTAGCATTAAGAACACATCTTTACAATTTGCTGCCTTTCAAACACACCTGTGCACAGTTTTAGCACCAGGATCAAAATACCAGCTATTTAAGGCTTGTCTCTAAGCATAAAACGTTCATTGGTAACAGTTTCTGCATTACTAACAGGATTTTTAAACAAGACATTTACCTTCAGAATCAGGGTTCATAATAGCTGTAAGAACTGTATGTGGAAACAGATTTGCTGTATCCCTTCTTGTTCCTTTAGTTACAAATGTGTTTTCTGAGAAGTATATCCCATGGACATCAACTTCTGAACCCAAGCCCATCAAATGCCAAGAAACCACACTTCCTTTACACATCTCAAGACCAGGCTGATTTCCATACATATAACCATTAATGGCTGTAGAAGATTTGAGAAAGCAAAACCCACCTTTATTAATATATGATTTAATTCTGCAATACAGATTAATTAATAAACACTTCAGATGTAATGTGATGCCTTAGACTGACAGAAATATCAATAATAAAATACTTCATCACATCAACAAAACTAGAAAATTGAGTCAAGCAAAACAACTTTTAAACCCCAGTATTGAAAAATAATTTCTAACTGTTCTCCTTTTTAATGTCTAAAGCACAGGTTGCTGCCTTAACCAACTGGAATTTCCTCTGCTTTATTCCTGTCAAGTATTCAGGATGCATAAAGCATCCCATTTTATACCCTGTGACCCCCTCCAGCCATATAGTGGAGGCAATCTGAAGGGTTTTTGAGTTACTAACCCTTTCTAGCTACTTCTGTGCAAAACTTTCAAATCCTGGGCTTCACAGGTACCACTGAATGCTCAGCACCAATGGTCTGTAAATAGTGGCAATGCCCCGAGAGCAAAATTTAAGAAAGCACTCACGTAAATGCGCTTAAAGAGTAGGACTTATTGGCAGGGCTGGGCCCTGAAGGTAAAAATGTTTTTTTAACAGGAAACTTGAAAAATATTTCTGCAGTACCAAAATATAATCAGTGCGAAACTCAGCTCTGCTCTATTAAAGAAGCAAAGACTTTCATTCTGAAGCAAAGTCTCACAGGCAGGTCGAGGGAGGGAATCCCTCCCCTCTGCTCAGCTCTGCTGAGGCCACCCCTGCAGGACTGTGCTGAGTTCTGGGCTCCCTGCTACAGAAGACACGAACATACCGGAGGGCAGTAAAGGGCCACAAGGACAACAAAGGGACAAGAAAGCATCTCTCCTACGAGGAAAGGCTGAGAGAGCTCAGATCATCTAGCCTGGAAAAGCAGCAGCTCAGGGGATCTCATCCACCTGTACAAACACCTGCAGGGAGGATGCCAAGAGGACAGAGCCAGGCTCTTCCCAGCAGTGCCCAGGGACAGGGCCAGAGGCCATGGGCACCAAGTGACACACAGGAGGTTCCCTCCAAACATCAGGAAACACTGTCACTGTGAGGGTGACCAAGCACTGGCACAGGCTGCCCAGGGAGATGGTGGAGTCTCCATCCTTGAAGGTATTGAGAAGCCATCAGGATGTGGTCCTGGGCAAGCAGCTCTGTGTGGCCAAGCTTGAGCATGGCGTTGGACCAGGTGACCTCCAGAGGTCCCTTTCAACCTCAACTCTTCTGTGATCCTGTGAAAAACCTCCTTTCAGCTACATCAGGCTACAGATGATGTAGCTCTTGGTGCCTGGTTGCATTCATAGGGGTTGCACATGGGCTGAAGACCTAACTTCTCCTCCTGTCTGCTCAAAGTGATACATAACCATGTAAATCCTAAACTGCCATGAAAGACACTGAACAGTTGGCATTGTACTTTGAACTACCACATTTAGTTGAAATTGAATCGCATTGAAATGTTTTGGGGTTTTTTTCCACTGGAAAGGAATGAAATATCTCTGCCACTATACACTTTTTTAGCCTCCAACATGAAATCATAAAAGTAAAACCTTATTGTAGAAATTATTTTTGGCTAACTAATAATTTTCTTACAGTGCATTTTGTTAGATTCTTGGAAATCTTCATCATCTTTGTCAGTTTTATCAGGATTTAATGTAAACATCAAAATATTGTCATCCAAGTACCAGCTCAGATTCTCATCAAATACTGTGGCAAGTAGAAAAAACTCCACGTTCACATTTTTCTGTTAAGAAGAAATAGCACAAAGGAAAATAGAAATGAGTGAACAGAAAATGTCAGGAAACAAAAAAATCTCTGCTTATAATAATTTATAAGTCACAAAGTAGGGTAGATGCATACATTGATACTTCATTCTGATCATCTCAAAGCTCTGTGATTGCTGTATCTTGTGAGTATTTGCTGCTAATGCTCTTTTTACCAGCAGGAACCACCTCTGGAAATGAATTTGTCTTTAAAATCTCTATATTTTCCTAGACATTCTCATCCTAGTTGAGACTCGAATGCCAGTGGCTGCTCACAACAATGGTGTTTTCACAATGAAGTGACTATCTGGAGCCAGACTGAAACCAAACCCACTTTCTTCACATTTTGAATTCCCCTTAGCACATGGGTGAGACTGAGACATGGAGGGGAGGTGGTGCAATTCAGGAGAAGAAAGCAGATAGAGCTGTGACGATGTAAATGCTTCCATTTTTCTACTTTGACTGACCTGTTTCCCAGAAGAAAGAAGAGCTCCTTTCCTGCACACCAGGAGAGGACCCACAAGGCCAGAACTGGTGTCTCTGACTGCATCCACAGCTGAGTAATAAAGCCAGGTTAAACAGTCTGGGTCTTGGTCTGTGGGACCCACATCTTCTGGCACATTCCACTCATACGTAAACGTAGCACCAGGACTCACGTGAGAGGCTGGAGATTCGGTACCTATCACAGAAATACCACTGGGAATTATGTCAAGTGAACATTATTTTATCCCCTTTAACACATGGAGAGGTGAGACAGCACATGCTAAGGTGCTGCAGCCCTCCCCCCAGCCTGTGGCACACCTCTGGGCAGGGGGCCATAGCGTGTCCCTGCCATGCTCCAGCCGTAACTCACTCCGTGGGCCTGGATGCTGAACGGGCGGCTGGCGTTGTTCCGGAAGGTCACCCTGATGCGCTCGCCCACTTCAGCCTTGATAACAGGCCCTGGAAAAGAGCACACGGTCTAATTACAGGACATTTCTATCAAGTGGTGTACAGGTCACCACGAACTTAGTGGCAATCAGTGTCTGGCTGCTTTTCCCCTCGCAGGGGAATGCCCCAGGCCTCTGTGGCACAGACCAGGTCCCTGGCACATGGCCTGAGTCACGTGGTAGCCCGGCAGCAGCCATTCCCAGTTCACGTGGAGGCCCAGCGACTTTCAGGACAGTTCCTCCCTTTGGAAAGGGATTTACAGACATTAGCACCAACATCTGCCAGAAGCAGACTGGTTATCAATAGGACTAGACCTGCCTAGCCTGGTCTTGTAGTTCAGAACCCGACTTTTGCAGAGCATGGCATGCTCCCATAGGGAAGCTGGGCACCACCACAGCATTGCCTCCAAGAGCTTCCTTATACCCTGGGGTGTCTCTTGGGGGAAGCCACAGGCACCAGCATCTGCAGGAGGCAGGGAGAGCTTAGGGAGTGCCCCCTCCTTTGAGGTGGGGGCACTGCTTGCTAACTAGTGGAAGTGACTGTTTACTCTCATAAATCTTTGACATGAAAAAATTTTAGACTATCTTACCTAAGAGTCCAAGATGTGCTTCCTCTGCGAGTCTTTTTTTATGTTCAGTAAAAGAACCATCTGTGTACTCTTTGTAAATTGCTTTTTTATAAGAGCCACCAATTCTTGTCTCACTTTGTTCAAAAAAGATGCGAGATTCACTGTGTAAAACAAATTGCAATAGATACAAACAGTTAAAGTCATAATGCTCAGCTGTCCAAAGGCAGACAGGACCTCAACCCTGTTTTCTGAACTATGACATGCCGAGTGTGTCTCTTTCCAGTGGTCTGGCCACACCCTTACACGTAGTCCCATTAAGATGTGCAGGAATCCATTATCCTTCACTAATTTCTCTTTAAGAAAAAGCCACTGTGGTGTGTTGCCCTTAAAATGCCTGTGTGCTTAGAGACTCATCAACAATGATTTCTAGTCAACATTTCATAACCTTGAGTTTACTTTTAATTAAATGCTATAAATAATTCAACAACAGCAGATAAAAATACCAAGAATATGTAACATCTAAATTCAAAGTGAGAAGATTCAATCTACACTTCTACTCTTCAAGAAAGGACCTTTCAGTGTTTTACAAACACTATTCAAACAATGAACTGTGCCTTGCCCCTTGGGGAGGAGGTGAGTGTTTAACTCACAGATAAAAAATTTGAGGAATCAGTGTATTCAGCGATTGGTCCAGGTTTTAAATATGTAAACATAGAGCAAAGGGCAAAGCTATATTGTGCAGGCTGTTTCCTAGATGAGATGCTGTTAGCATGATTTCCATCAGTGAGGCCATGATCATAAATTCCTAGCTTTGTTCTCTTACTCAGAATAATCAACCCTCTTGAATCATCGGGGGTCACTGCCTACATGGGATATAATAGTTAATCTTAGTCCCGGTGAAATGACTAACATAGCAGCAGAATTTACAGTAAGATTACAAGGAAAACAATAGATCTAGTTTGGTCTGATATTTATTCTAGCATTAATATTTAAGCAGAGGTAAGGACAATGAGTAATTCTGCTTAAAAGTCAGTTCTACCATACGTCTTACCTTATTTAGCATGTTTAAATCAATTCTGCTTGGAAAACAATGCTTCTTTAATTAGAAGCCTTTACCTGTCAATGATTAATTCTTGTCCTGTAAAATGGTTCATTGCCGATGGGCCATAATTCCAGATGATCTCCTCAGCAGCAATGAAATACTGTCTTATCTTTGTACTCTCATTGTGAGCTGGTGTGGATTTCTTACAGTCTTTTACTTTAAAAAGGGCCTGCATACCACCTGGAAAAAAAAGAGGAGGTAGAGAAACCTAAGGAGAAGGAAATGCACTTTGTTTTCCTTTTCCCTGCTTCCCACAGCTGTCCTCTTCCCTGGAGAATTCCCACACCACTGATGGACGTGCAAATCACAAACAGAGAAGAAGATGAATGTTATAAAAGAATGCATGCCAGCTGAGCTAGGAGAGACCCAGCTGTGGTATCTACAGCAGGTAGACAGGTGTGGTAAAGGGCTTTCTGCTTCTAAAGCTGCAACTGGCACAGCAGAGAAGATCAGGGTAGGGTGGATGCAGTTCTGTCGATGAGCACTTCAGCCAAGGTCAGATGCTACCAAACTGACCATCTTCCATCTAAATCTAACCAAGAGCTTACTTGTGAAACTGCTGGGTCTCTGCACTAAGGGAGTGGTCTGTTAGCAAATCTGCTTGCTGGAGATACAAATAATATAGTAAAGAGAGCCCTTTTACAGTCATACATTAGGTCAACTTGTAGGATTCAAGTTTTGCCCAGGATGCTTCAACCATATCAGGATGTTGCTGGATGTGAAAACTATTTCAAAGTTTATAATCTCTGTGTTGTTGAATCTGTAAGTTACATACTCCTTTTTATATTAGAATTTTCAAATCTTGGAGAAGGATTTTCAGTTCTATGTTCTTTCCCACTTTTGTGACAAATTACTTCTCTCCCTTATAGGGATACAGATAATTCAAAAGCATGGAATCAGCTTCTAAGTATTTCATATGGTTATCAAAACCTGAAAATACAGGAAGACACAGGGAAGAGAACAGAACATCTCAGCTTATTTGCCAGTTCTGGAATGTCTTTGTCTGCAGGCAAGTTGCCCCTTGATAAAAATGGAGCGAGCCCCAGCTTTTATGCTGTCAAACAGAAAATTGTGGTTAGTTATTTTCAGTAAGAGGCAAACACTGTGCTGGTTTTTTGTCCAAAGTTGAGGCTTGCAAAAGTGCAGCTGTGCTAATTGCAGCTCTGTTAGAGATAAGAATGCCCTTGATTTTCATGGCTACATGCTCAAGCCCATCTAATGCACTTGTAGGCATTTCAGTTACTAACAGAGTTTTGTTACCCAGAGGAGAATATAACCAGGTCAGGAGCCCTGGCGAAGTGAGTCAGTAAGCTCTTAGCTCAAGCTAAAAAAATTCTGATCACTGAAACTCTTACTGTACCTTCAATGTGGTCATTCACTTGGCAGCTAAGCAGCCATTCCCCAGGGCTCCTTGGTGTCATGACAGCATCAACGAATGTGGCTGGGAAGAGGCTGATGGTGTCAACTCGATGATGCCTTTCTATTAAGGTCTGTCCATGAAAGTATGCTGAATGGATATCAGCTTCATTACCCATGCCAAAAAGATGCCATTTTACCTTATCTTCCACACACATCGTGAGGTTTGGTAGGTATCCATACATGTACCCATTGATGGCTAAAATAAATATTGTTTATTACAGTTAACTTCACAGGTCTTAGGATCTTTTCCTCAAAAGTAGCTATCATACAACCATTGCTCTATTCTTCAAAATAGAAAGAGGCTCAAAAGAAAGCTCCACACCTTTGAAGGTGAGCCAATACCAGACACACATTTCATCTGCACAGCTACCTTCTATGATTCTGGAATTCCACTGGTCAGAGCCAAAGGTATCTTATTTGTTTACATTAACAGTAAAACTTGCTTTTCTAAACTGTGATATTGTAGTACAAAACTCAGGACTAAGAAACAGAACAAGGTAACACAACTCTGTTTAGAGTGCCTGGGAAACTACACTGGCAAAGTGCTTCTTGGCCCCTAAGAATTTTATATCACAACTCCAAAGGTGTGTCTGTGCAATACTTGCCTTTTTTGTTTATTTAAAAGGATCTTTCTTAATCCTCCAAGAAAAACCCTTGATTGAAAAAAAAGATTATCAACAATTCATCTTTAGAAGAGACAAGACACAAATACATTATTTCACCATATCAGTGACAAGCAACATTAATATATAATGTTCTCTCACAGTGCATTTTATTGCTTTCTTGGAAGTCCTCATCGTCTTTGTCCACTTTGGAAGGCTCAGAACAGTATGTTCTGATATTTTCCTCTAGATACCAACTGAGATTTTCATCCATCACGGAAAACATAAGGATAAATTCAGCATCAAAGTGTTGATCACTGTCCCTATTCATTGTACCTGAAAAAGAAAGCAGTATATTCAAAGTCATATTCAAAATCCTGGGTAACTGACATTTTTTGTCAGTTTTAACTGTAGTCTCAGTAGGGCTGGACCCTGTTTTTGCCACTTTTCTTGAGTGTGACTGTACACATAAACTTACAGACACACTCAGGAAACAAACATCCCTTTTGATAGATAGTATAAAATAATTGCACGTAAATCTGCTTCTTATATCAGTATTTACACTTCCTTGTATGAACACATCTCACTCTTGGATTTGTGGACAAAGTATTCTGCAAATTATATTCACTGTCACACACAAAATCAAACTACTTCCTATACTATTGAAGGCAGCTAATCGAGAAGACCAAAAGCTGTTATTTCAGAATCAACTGTAATCTTCTCCTCTTCCAGTAAATTATTTCACTGATATTTATCAGACCATTATCAATCACCTTGCATACATATCTGTTTACTCATTTATTTATTTATGGTTTACCTTTCCTGCAAATTACTAAAGGCCCAACAAGCCCTGAGGCAACATCTCTTGGAGCATCTATGTGGGAGTGGTAAGCCCTGGTTATGCAGTCTGCATCTCCTGGAGCTGGACCTTGATCTTCTGTCACGTCCCACGTGTAAGTGTACTGGCCTCCAGGCTCCACAGCATCGTCTCTCTTTTGCAAATCTTTGGTGTTGTCAGGATAAAAAGCACCTGAAGATGCCACACAGCCACTGTTACCACAACATATTCACAACAGGGTGTCAGGATAGCACCTACCATGCCTCAAGTTCACTACGTGTTGCAGTAAAATGGACTGAACATCTGGATATAGGTTAAAAAAGCACAACTTTTAAATCAGGGGAATAGATGTTTTCTTTCTCTTTAGAAATCTCTTCATTTGCCTTTGAAGTCTATAGGAGTACTTCAATTAATGGCACATTAAAGTTAATCCTTTATTTATTGGAAGGGGACTATGTACTTCTGGTAAAAAGATAACAATTCAAATATTTGCAAAACATTTGTTAAATATTAATCTTGGAAACTGTTCTAAAATATTGCTGGAAGGATAGCAACAGAAAAAAGTTCTCAAAAGTGCATGTATTGCTGCGTAGCATACTGTTCTGATTCCACAGTGTGGCTATATCAAGATATATACTGGTTGTAATGAAAAAGTTCACAAAATTTTAGAAGGTAGGCTGATACTTCATAACATTTTTCTAATGAAAGATTTTTAAAGACTGATTTTGAGACATCATATTCCCAATGATTTACACACTGTTTTTAAGGCCTACTAATAAAAGCCATATTCTGGTGCCATCCAGTGCAGAAAATCCCCCATTGTCTGAGTGTGCCAAGACTGGCTATTGCAAGGACAAGCCATCACTAATCTCAAAGGCACCCCTAAATACATCTTAAAGTGTGTCAGACTTTCACCTCATTAATTAATTAATTACTAAGTCATATCTGTTTTTCCATTTTAAGAGATTCTTGTGTCTCATATACCATATACACGAACTTAGTGTTAAGAATTTGGAACTGTATGTTATCACTGTTAACAATATCTTCTCTACAACACCATCAATTTTTCTTTTGTGTATCCATACCTGAATCTCTTATATTCCTCTATACCCTTAATTCGGTTGAAACACAAATACTGTTATTTCAGGTAAAATGTTGATCTAAAATTGCCACTTTTGGCTTTGTATTTCACTCTGGAAAAAATTCTCAAACTTCTTAGCTCCTATTTTAAATTGATTGTGTCCTAATTTAAATCTTTATTTACTTGACGAGTGTTCTCTCTGATAAGAGAATATCACTTATACTCAGAAGGATGATTAACTTTTGATAAATTCTGGGACAGGACGGAATCAAGCCTACCTTCATTTTCTTTTGTATATCTTACACCATGTGGATGCAGTGTGTAGTTTCTTGAAGCAAAGTTTTTCAAGTGGACAGTAATGGAATCGCCAACTTCTCCTTTAATTATAGGACCTAAAAAACCCAGCCAGGAAGGTTTGTCAACTATCACATCATATAAATGATTGGTGTACTGAGTGTAGACAGCCTTCTTGTAAGTGCTTCCTATCCTATGTGGTCCTCTTTTGAGAAAGACTTCAGCCTGCCTGTAAAGAAAATACACAAACACATCTGTAGTGTCAGGTACTTCTTTTATATGTTAATGGTTTAAATTAATAGTCTCAAATAAAGACCCATCCTCCATAGCACTGTGCACAACCACGAGCAAGCCACGTGAAGCAAGTTAATACTTCCCAAAAATGCAAGGTATTTTCTATGAGGCTGAGTATTGTTTGAGCATGTGGGGAGGGAATTGTATGTACCTTGGCAAGCACAGACCTGAAATGGAATTAAAATGCCAATTCGGGGTTCCCTGAAACTTGAGGAGTATAAACTCAGTTGCAAAGGCTCAGTTAGTAGAAGTCTGAGTGCATGAGGCTTTTGAGTTGCAAACAAAAGCAAACAAATAGGTTATGGCTCTTACTGGACTGTTTAAACAGCTACCATTTAGTTAAAGAGTATTCCTTCTGCACTGTGCTTTTCCCCGCCCCTATAAACACCAATTTCCACACACACAGAGCCTCATAGTTAAAGGGCTCAGGAGAAGAGGAATTGAAGGACCTGAAAATGAGAAGTATAATAAAAGGGACCAGCTCCACTACAGGCATACAACCACTGAAAACTTGGAATTAATGCAGCAAGCTGCAGGTCATCACAGAGCAGAGCAAAGCAGTGAAAGTGCAGTGAACAGCAGTGGTTCATTGTATTACAACACAGCTTTGGAATTCTCAGACAAGGTGTCTTGTTTCCACCCCTGATCAGAATTAGTAGCCTGCTGAATCACTGACAGTGTCTTATACCTCACGCAGTTTGTGGGTGAAAGAAAAAAAGCTGTCTGCTTCATCTCACACCCTATGGAGTGGTAGATTGTGGTTGAGAGAGCTGGCTCTCACTAGAGAAAACAAACCACAGGAAATCATCTAATCCCTCATCCACAGACTAAATGAGAACTGCATTTCTGAGATCTTTCCAATTTCTGATTTCTCTCATCACTGTTTTTATTTTGGTATAGTCATATTTAATTTTAAAGGCACTGAAAAAATAGAAGGGAGGAACACTTTTTCTCTCTCAAATGTTTCTCTGATGCCCTTTATATCTGAGTTTTCTTTATTGATTATTCATACCTCCAGGGTGCTCTCCTCCTCCTGATTGTACTTATCCTCAGCCTATTCATTGCACTCAGTCTGCCCAGGACCCTCCTTGCCTTGTGACAGGCAACTCAGCTCCTCCACAGTGGTGGAAGGACCCAGTTGTGCTGCCACACAGAGAACCACCCCTGCTAAAAAAGAACAGCTAAAAAGGAAACCTGTGCACAGTAGGAAAGTTTTAAATTTGTCAAGCTTCTGCATTTAAAAACAACAACCAAAGTCATCTCTTTGGCACTGGCATCTTAGACATTCAAACATTAGACTTTCAGGGTCTTTTTCTGGTCTCTTCTTAGTAAATGTTTCATTACAACAAATTCACACCCCCCTACATATTCAAATGCTTTTAATTAGCAGAACATTGGAATGAAGTTCTCAAGTAAGCCAGGAAAAAATCCACTGACACCAACAAGACTCATTTCACTGCCTTCACCAGTGTGGCCCTGGTGCCTAAACCAGACGATGCTGTAAAATCAAACTCAACCAGTGTGAACTGCTTTACTTACTCTTCTTCTGCAAAAAGCTGCCCCGAGACGGCGCTGGCATTGCCGGGCGCGTAGTTCCACACAGTCTCTGTAATGCCCAAGTAGTACTCACGGTTCACTGCCCCAGCTTGCCAACAGCAAGAAAACAGCAAGCAGTTTAGGAGAAATAGCTTCATTTTGCATTCATGAACCTTGTGGAAAACGTGAAATAAAAATGCAGGACAGGCCTATGCAATTTCCCTTTATATGTTACTGTGTCTCCCATTCCCCACTTCCTTACCTCCCCGTCCCTGCTGCTGTTTGCTTTGGTGAACACAATAACACCAATTGCACAATGTCTTTCTGTGTCAAGAGCAAACAAAAGATTCTGGTAACCTTGTCAGTTCAGATAATCTTCAAAGAAATTTTTTCTATTTCTGCCAGCCTACTATCCTGCACATTTAGATCATTATCACCATTTAGACTGTCATAGATTGTAAATCTTGTCACTGAATTGAAAGTAGATTTTAATGGATTTACAGACTTAAGCTTAATTACATTCTTCACTATCTTCATGACTCTCTCTATAGCTCGGGTGCTACTGAGAAAATAATTCTTGTGACCTGTGGCACAAGAACACAACTTCTCAAGCATGTTGTGGAAAGCTCTAAGCAACACCTTTCCCCTGTGTATCTGCTCTGCATTGACACAGGGAGCCGAAGGTACGCCTGCATCTGCCTGTTCCCCTTGCTTGTTCTGCTCCCACAGATCTTACTCCTCCCTTCTGCACAGTCACTACCAAACTGACAGACAAGGGAGGACTGGTGTCACTGGGACCAGTGTGCACATCAGGGCATGCCTGGGTCAGCTCTACTGCACACCACACTTCCCTTGGAAATGTAATTTTAGCACAAAGTGTGGCATGTGTTGCCAGAGATGAAAAGGACCGGCTATTCAGGCATGGAGGTGGGGAATGTTTGCACCCCCTTTTCAAGCAGTTTTAGTATTGCTCAACTGAGGCTCACGAATTCCACAAAACTACCTCCCTGTGTCATCTGCCTCCTAGGCTGTTGCAGACAGGATAAGCCACATTCCTCAATGATTAAAATCAGAAGATCCAGATAATCTCAACTACAACCATTATCAAAATGCACTACTCAGTGCCAAATGCTTCTTTTGCTTGATTCTAGTTCTGTAATCATTTTGTATCTGTTAGTCTCATTGAAAATTAAGAACTAAATTGGACCTTAAATATGGAATGTTTAAAAACCACCTAACTAAAGTTTGCAATGGCACTTTTTCTGAGCATATATTCATACAACGTGGTTGTGTCTGAAGCTTTAGACAAACACAGCCACCTGTAAACTTCTATTAAGAAAAACGTGTATTTTCAGTCACTTGGGAATTCTTAAAAAATCTTGTCTGTGCTCTGAGCACTGACACAGTCATTCTAAATTACATTTTCCATTGTATGGCAATTCAAAAATACCTGTAGTAACCACAATCTTCTCTGAAGCTATTTTAATACTGGTCAGAAAAATTATTATTATTTTGGATAGAAGACTAAGATTCAGAATATAACTAAAGTACAGCAGCTTTCCTTTCATGATATACAAATCTAAGCCTTGTTTACCAGGACTGTGGTATACAGATAAATTACCAATTTTAATCACCACTCATATAAAAAAAATCAGGCACTGTCAGAATATTGAATCTCATAATCTCACCTTTTGGAACATTCTACAGATCTGCACTAAATGGAGGACTCTGCTTCTGCCTAAATTACTGTGGCCAAAGCCAAGATTTTGAAATCTGACCAAATCTATGATGAAATTCTGGAGTTTCATGGGTTGGTGACACATGCTCAAAATGATTTCTGTAGGAATTTTTTTCTTTGCCATGGATGATGGTCAGTGGTGCAGTGGAAAGATCAGCTTATCCCGGTTGCATGTGACCCATCTGGAAATTAACTGAGGTAAAAATGAGAAAATGTTACACTACTTAAATTCAAAGTCACTACTTAAATTCTCAGCTAACAGAGTTGTTCATACATATGTGGCCTATTTGGTTTATATTTCTTCAGGTTGTCATTGGATTGAGGAAGACAAAAAAGCAAACAAGCAATACCCTTGAAATCTCCACATTTATTTGAGGGTAAAAATATGAGCATTTCTTTCCTCAGACCCTTGAATCCTCTAAATTACTCTTACTTGATTTGCAAAAGAACTACACGTTGTTCTTATTTAAAATATAGCAAAAACTTCTGAAAGGTAAGATTTTTCCATTCTCACTTTTAATGGTGCCTCCCCCAAACTTTCAGACATCTGTGTGCCCAAGCACACTCCTATTATCTTTTTCTTGAGGAACTCAAAAAACTGACCAAAGTACCTGAGCTTCCCAACCCTGTATTATCTTCAGAGGGCGTCTGAAGAGCAGGGACCTCTCTCCTCTCATAGGCAGGGCCTAAAAAGACCTGATTTAATTGGTTAAATTTTGAGTCTGCAGTTTCATGTTATGAATATCCCATTATTGTTTTAAACCACTTTACCTTATTTCTCATATTGAAGCTGCTGAAAATCCACAAAATTGCATTGAAAATACAAAGCTGATATTTTACTTCAAAAATTTTTCTTGAAAGAAAAAAGAACAAACCAACCCAAAAATGGAACATTCTGACAGAGAGGTCTCAATAAAGTCTCCCAGTGAAATTGAATTGAACCCCCACCATTTAACAATTCCTAGATCTGAATGATGTGTGTCTATCTCCTGCTGCCTGTGCTGCTGCTCTGGCCACCTGCAAACCTCTACAGTCAAACACCCTTTAAAGATCTGGGGCACCTCCCCTATTCTTCCTCAATGTGGAAAACCATCCAACATGAGAAGAATTAACAATCAGGAAATGGTACTTCAGCAAGAGTCACTTTTACCTACATAAGGATTAATATACCCCAAAATGAAAAGCGGTGGATGGGGTTCCACAAAGCTCTGCCCACAATTACTTGTGGTCAAAACCAAGTCTCTACAGCAATTTCCAGTTGCAGTCTTTAAACACATGGCATTACTTTTCCAGACACAGCATCCCAATACTCTCGCAAAATGCACTGGCTGTGAGGGACAAATAATACTGAAACTCTTACTGCCAGATTCAGCATTAACTGCTCCCTGGCAGGAGTTTATAAACTCAAAACTGCAGCTTTCTTCCAGGTGAGCCTGGGGTGTTTTACATCTGGATTTCAGCAGGCAGCATATGCACTTCAGGTTCAGGAACACTTGTGCAAAAAAGGGTTTCTCCCATTCCAGTGTGGCATGAGCCCTGTAGTGCCTCTGGGGGCCACTTCTCCCTGCTGCTGTTGGGGGAGTCCGTGTCCTGCAGCTGGATGGTCACCTCGCCTCCAACACCACCACCGGGGTAATTGCTTCTGTCTAGATTTCAAGCCAGTTAATTAATATTCTTTACAGGAATCTTGTTTTTGCTACCAGGCACAGTTCATAGCATCTCTTGTTAGAGACAAAATATTTAGGATTGAATCAGGACTTATATTGATTAGATCAAATTTAACTTTGCTTTACATCCAAAAGCCCTGCATGCAACTGGCTGTTAAATTTGGAAATACAACTGTTAGCCTTTAGTATTCTTACGACAAATTTCAAATTAATAAGCTGAGCATTTAAAAGCTGAACTGTCAAGTCACAGTTGAATCTGACTATGGCAATGGAGATGGCAAATTCTGGATTATGAATAAAGGGGGTTGCAAGATCAGGAAGTTCACCAAGACATAAACCACATGTTTCTTTCTTTAATTTAAGCCCCTAAAATAGGAGATGCCTGTGGTAGAGTGGAAATGAAAATTCACCAGACACAATCAGATAAAAAAGGATGAATTAAAGACAGCTCCACAGTTTGCAGGCATGAAATCCTTAAGATTGTCCAAGATGTTTGGTAGGAGTATGGGTTGATTGTTAAGTTTTCTCTCTTTTCCTTCTCCCCACAAACAGTATTCACAAATCCATGAGAATGTAGGATTAACATTTAAGTAGATAAATTATATGTTGCATATTTAAGCCTAAAGAAAAACAAGTATGCAGTGACAGAGTCCTCATTTTATAATCATGTATTTTTATCATGCACCTCTGACCAGCTATGCCACCTCAAACCATCTCCCAAAAGACTAGCCCCATTCTTAAACATCATTAATTATTTTATTACTTCTTGCAACTTAATACAAACTAAGCAATTAAAATCAAATCCTACAGGAAGAAATCAGCTTTTCAAAACAACCTGATAAAGGAATATGAAGGCAAAATCTTAATATTGTCTTAAAGTGAATTAAATGACTGATACATTCTATAGTTTTATAAATAACTTATCCAAAGCTGACACTTATTGTATGATTTGCATTTCTAACAGTGCTTCATATTAGACGTTGATATACCTGAATCCCACTAGTTCTGATGTAATAGGGATATGTGCATTACTGCAAGTCTGAAGTCCATATTTCTCTTTCCACTGGCTGTTCATTCTCTCACAATCAGAGTGCTGAATACAGCCAAATCTTGCTCATGCACCTGCAAATGAGCCAGATGTCCACTTCATTGTGAATCCCTGAATTTTCACTGGGAACGAAATAATAATTCTCTGAGAAAGTAAAAGTACCTTTTAGCTGCTAATTTAATACAGATTATTCTTTTTCATCTGATCATTACTGTCAAGAACTTTAGCCTTCCCTTGTAGCAAGGTCAGGGCATCAGGTCACTTAGAAGAGCATTAATAAGCAAGCACTGGGTCCTCACAAGTTTTCCTCATATGCTCCGTCAAGTCACACCATACTTGACTAAAATGAAAAAAACCTTTGCCTCTGAGTATAACGTGAAAAGAAACCCTGGGCAGCTACTAACATGTACCAATAGCACAGCTGACTTCAGAGCTGTGTATTTAATCTGTCAATCAGACTTGGCTAACTTTCTTGCTGCAGGAAGACTTCATAGATTTTTTTTCAGAGCAGGGTAAGCTCTGCCCTCCATGGCCATCGTGGTCTCTCTGTAACTAAAATTCAGTTATTTAGGAAATCATGGCTTCATGCAGTGCACTAACAACCCCTCCTGATATACTGGGCTTTGAATCAGGCCCTTACGGAACCACAAATGTTCATATGGTCTAAGCAATGAGAGGGGAGTATTAAAGCAGTTCTACAGCAGTTTATTAAAAAAAAGAAAGGTGGTTTCAATACAAAAGTAGTTCCATGGTATTCAAACATCCCTATTGTGACAACAAGTTGGAGGTTAAAAAACTGAAGAGTCCCTGCCAGGGACAACAAGACAGGCAAAATAAAATGTAGATGTCAAACAGTTCAAACAGCTTCATCCAAAACAGAGAGGCTTGAGAGACAAAGATTGAAGAGAAAGGTTTCATTTGTCTTTGTAGCACTCAAATCTACCACCACGGATGTTGGACAGGCCATCTCTCTTTTTCTGGTGGTGGGGGAGAAGCAGTGACAATTTCCTCCCCATTTTCAGAGAATCCCAGCCTGCAAATAAAAAAGGAAGTGCAAATCACATGGCTTTCACAGCAATGATGGTAAGAATGTCTGTAAACTGAATGCTTGAAGAAAGGTGCTCAGCAAAGTACTCTGCTGACATAGGGGTAAAGGACTTGGCATCAGTGCTGAATTCCCAGCCACTTTTTTTTTTTCTCAGTCCTAGCCCTAAAGGTCAGAGTGAGCAGCCACCAATTCCTGTATACCACAAAGAATTAGCAGATTAATCAAAAACAAAAAATGTATTATCAATACATAACCTCTGGTAAAAAAAATGCACTAGCATAGAGAATGCATAAACCAAAAGGGTAGGAGGAGAAGTTTCTGTAGCTAAACTGACCTGGAGGTGCTGAAGAAATTAACCTCAGATGTTTTGTTACCTGGACAAAAACAGAATAGGTCCCACAGAGCGTTCGCTTCAACTCGGCAGCCACTTTGAGAAAACAGATGATCAGCTGCAGCCCACTGAGAGCTATGAGAATGGAGAGTAAAATGACATTCCACTCCACTATGTTAGCAGGTTCTGTGCATCGAGACCAGGCAGGGTAATCTGTGAGGTACCTGTTAGAGAAACACCAGTGTGAAGTAAGAAAAATGTGTCTGACTATTTTTTTGATGAACAATTTCTTGCAGAAGAGTTACACTGATGTTCCTTACCCCCCAGCAGTGTCTTTGAAAATATAATCCCATCCACTTGAAGAATTACAGAAAGGGCCTTGAATCAAACCCAGGGTAAAAATGATGCAACTGTATCCTGAGAAAGCAACTCCAAGCAGGGCTAGCACAATTGAAATAAAACTCTGGAGTAAAGAGAGAGAAATATTACTCTGAGGGGCAGTGTCCACAGCAAACAGTCATTCAGTCTGCCTACTTCCTTGGGGCTGAATTTCACATTTGATTTTCTCAATATTCAAAATTCAAAAAGAAAAATAGCAGGTAAAGAATAGTAAAAGCACACACATGCAAAATAAAGATTAAGACATTGTTTAAGACAGTTCCATAATAAGTTACAATATTGTTTGGGTGGGTTTTTTTAAACTTGCAGTTTTGTAAAATTTTTCCCAAAATACAACAGGAAACCCAACCGTGTATTAAATAGTCTGCATTCCAGATAGCATATATTGAGTCATTAGTGGAAAAAATAACTTCCAAATAAGACAGGCAAAGGCATGAATCTATTTAGTTGGGGCACTTTATTGACATAGTCAGGCCTTTTACATTCTTATTTTATTTTACAAGGATTTAGGGGGAGTATGTGTCTAGTTTTCTTTCATCCTGCTTATGCATCAGAAGGAAGAAGCTACACTTTCTGTGACCTTGTAACCCAATTTAGAATCCTTCTCTTCGAAAGGAAGTGAAAACGAACAGTAGAGGGGGCAGAAGGATGTGCTGGAACCATGGGAGCAGGAAGGCACTCAAAACAAAAGCTAAGGAGATGCAGAGATATAAAACATAGACTCACTCTGTAGGTTTTGTTACAGCTCTCACTCTGGCAGCACCGATAGAATACGCTACACTCCAGTGTCATCAGAATTACTGCCAAAAGAAGGATCTGTAAGGGGACATCATAAGGTAATGAGATGAATGCAGATACTAAGCCAAAGACTCCTTTACCTATGGAAAGCAGGGACTGCATTTCTTGTGCTCTCTTGAGATTTTAAAGCTGATCTGTGGGAGAGCACAATTACTCAAGGCACACATGGAACTGGAGTGGCTTTACTAGGCTGTCACTGTACTTGTGCTTGAAAGACAAGAGCACAGTGTCTCCCACCACAGTAAAGTGCTATGAGCTTGGGCACAGCTACACTAGTGAACCTGAAACAATGAAACCAAGGTCACAAGTAAGAGAATCAATACCAAGGAAAGGAAGGATGTTTTATTGATACAACCACATCAGTTCAACAGCTTCTTGCTGACACAGGTACACGGATCAGGGTATTGCCTTCCTTACCAACACAGTCACGCTAGAAAAAGTCAGTAGTGCAAGCTGCTAATTAAATTCACCTGGACTTTCATTTGTTTTCTCTTTCAAGTACCTATACTGATTTTCTCAGATTACTGCATTATTTCAGCTTGATCCTAGAATCATTTTGATAAATAGGATCTAGACTCCAGAACCACAAACTGCCACTCAGAGAGGCACTAGTTTGAAAGGGGAAATATGAGAAGGGAATGTTTCCGAATCATAGCATTATCCTCTTGCATGCTGCTGACCTGTTGGTAACACAATGACATATACATTTTTAATAAATTGGTAATAATCCTAAGGCTAAAAATGCTTCAAAATATCAATATCACTGTTGCAGTTAACTTTTTCCCAAATTTGCAACTGTTTTTCTGTTTGAATCCTCTGTCTGATAGGTTTTTTTCCTCTGCTAGAAAAGATAAGATTTTTCTTCTGCTTTATGGAGAATACACAATTTCAAAAGAAGTAACTCTCTCTTCAGCATCTTCATAAAAAAAACCTCACTTATGCAGATGAGCCCTTTTTAAGCACTGATTGTGTGTAATGCACTTTGATCACATAACTGCTTTCTATCCCTGAGTATACAGTTCTTTATGAACATAGGGATCAGCATGAACAGCGGGCAACTCCATGGTAGTTTATTACTGCAGGTGAACATACTACAAATGTAATGGGGAAAATCCTACTATGACAATCACAGTGAGACAATTCTCTGTATTCAATCTGACAACAGTGGCATCTGATGCATTGTGAACTGTATCCAGTCTTCTAAATACGGGACTACATACAGCTCTTAAAAACATCTGAACCATTACGAGAAGTTTTTGTTTCATTTTATTTTGGTAACAGAGCTCTAATTCAACCTTCCTAGAGGACTAAATCAACATAGTGTCTGCCTTCATAATACAAGCGTAAATTACGCATAAACAAAAAGACAGCAGAAAAAAACCCACCCTGCAAAATCACTCATGTTAAATAGTATACACATTAAATAGTATACACATTAAATAGTTTACCTAGCTTGTCATTCAGTATATTAACTTTTTTTTAAATCTGATTGAGTTTTTGCCTACGGTGATTTTGCCAAAGTAATCCATATATTCTTTAAAAGCACAATTGCATTGCTGAAGAGTAACCCAATATCATTTGCAGTAGAATGCAATTCACTAAAAACCCATAGAATGAGCACTTACCATGACACCTGAGAAACAGATCCCTTCAAAATACCACATGTAGCTGGGGAGCTGGTAACTGGCTGCATGCAGAGCTTTCCCATTCGGGAAGTACAGGAGGATGTTCACAACAATACTCCAAAGTGCAAGAGGTATCAGCAGGCAACTCAAACAGCTTCCACATGTCTCTAAAGCCATCTCTCAAGAACTTTGGAAATTTTGCTCTTCTAAGCTAACAAAAGATTACAAGATTTTAAATATAAAAAGTGTTTTGACCTCCCCAGCCTGTTTCAGTCATTTCATATTCACAGGAACCAGTGACTGGGGTGTGATTCCAGGGACAGAAGTGCTTAATAGTTAGCTGAACAACAGATGAATATCGCTATGTAAACTCGCTGTCCTGTCTAAGCACTTCTTTAAGTAGCCATTTCCCTTCTAAAAGATCCTCCTTTGTGATCTTCCAAATGAAATATATCTAGGAGTCAGACTCAGGAAGGAAATTCAGAGCTCTCATTTCCTAGTGACTGCTCAAAAATGCCCTCCTCCGCCCCAGAATACAAACTGTAACACAGACAGTTTGTGACAGAGGCACGTTGTTCAGCCTCAATGCAGCATGGGGAAGGGGGCTTCAGATGAGAAATATTCAGTCTCTGTATAGAAGGCCACACTTTGCCTCCCACGACAGATTTAGTAACAGAGCCCTAAGGGGAAACTTGTTGCTGACTTGGGACAGTCGCACAGAAACACCAGGCTGAGTCTGGGCCATCGTGCAGAGAGTACAGAAGCCCAAATAACACTGGTTAGAAACTGCCAGGCAGACTTACTGTCACACTTTTAATCAATTACTCTTTCGCACAGCATTACATGGCTCAACTGTTTTTCAAATCAAATCCTGCTGTTTCTCCAATTGTTTCATTCTGTGCTTACAGCTGAGCTTGCACAGCTACAGACCTAACCTACGTACACGTGACTTCTTGTGCAGGACAAAAGGTCTGGCTGTTTTTTCGAAATGCCTGCTGTTTGCACTGTGCAAAGCCAAAGTCACACAGCTTCCCCACTGTCACATGTCATCATTCCCTTACCCCTGAGCAACTAAACATCTACGCCAGTAACACAGAGCTGGAGTGGCCTGAACACAGCTTGACCCAAGCCTTCAGTCTACACCCCTGTGAGTCATCAGAAAAGTAACTCTAGAATGAGCTTAGGCTTTACTCAATAGGAAAGTTGTAGTCAGAGAACAAAAAAATGGGGCTCTATCAAATGCAGGAAGGTTGATTTTAGAAGCAATGATGTCACAATACATTTTCCTTCTGTTTCCTCATGAGCTGTTTCAGGCTCTGCACACATGAGGCTTCTCACATCATCTCATAAAAGCTCTTTGGATTGCATATTGTAACTAATACCATACTACTGCTTTGAATGAGATCACACAAGGAAATGGGCATGGTGGTACTCACACAATTACACTGTTTTTCTACCCTTCTCTGCTGTGACTTTCCTCTTTTTCTAAGAGGTTTCATTTTGATCTTCCCATATCTCCTGTTTTACTCTCTAATCACTATGGACACTTTTTTTCAGGTCTCCCTCTAATCAGTAGTAGTAGCAAACCTGCCTTTTCAGACTCACAGGCAAAGACAGGACCCCTCTCATCAACGCTGTGCCTTATATAGCAGAGAAAACAGCTGCATTAAAAGTACACACATCAAATCTTCATGACTGATCTTTTATTAAAAACTCAGAGATCATGTAACAGGCTGAAATATTTTTTCCTAAAAGCAGAGGCCAAAATTAATAGTAAGCAGCTTATTTTATAAAGAAATTTGCTGTTACTTCTATTATAAGCTGTTCTGATTAGAAGAAACTAACTTGGGAAACAATGCCTGAAGCAGCATTTGTTCTGCAGTACAGCAGTCCAGATCACAACTTAGTTTGTATTCAAACTTAGCTCTGCAAATACCAAATATTAGTGTGGTTATTTTGCTGGCACACAAAACACTAGAATAGGAAGCAACCATTCTATACTAAGAATTAAGCAAATCTGTAAGACAGTTTCTCAAATATCTTACCAAGTGTTGCAAGCACTGCTTTCCTGTTGCTGTCATTATCCATGAGTTGATGCCAAGACTGTTACCGAAAAGTCATGTTTACTCTGGATGAGTGACTTCTCTGCCAGCTGAAATGAATACAACCTAAACCAACTGCTTCTCCACAATATAGTTGATAAACCTCCCAAAACAGTGTGTTAGGCACCAGGCAACAAAAGAATCCAACTGTCCTTTTTTTACATAACAACATAAATAATGAGTAGCAGCGTTGTGCATTAGTGCTACATGGATCTGAGCTGAAGTTTTAAATCCTAATCTACCCTAGTCATTCCATCTATTGCAATTTCTAAAATTGTTTCAGTTCTTTAATTAACTGTGTGTATCAGAAAGACAAATAACCATTATGCAAGCATAAAGGCAAAAATCTCTGAGTTGCATGGCATTATACCTGGTTCCACTGGGGATCCTCTTCTCCGCTTCTCTCCTTCCACACCCATTTAAACTTGCAGATATTTTTTCAAACAGTGTTTCTTCACATACAAAGACACTATTGCACAGCTGCAAGGAATTTTGTCTGTATACACATGTGCATGCACATATTGTCCTTCCTTCCTCCCATAGCAGAGCAAGACAGGGATAAATACAACAAACAAATGTCATTAAAACTCTCAACTACTTCTATGTATTTAGGTATGAATAAATGCTATTGCAAAAATCATGTATCCTGAGATTCTAAACACAAACTCTTCCCATCTGTGAGTTCTTTTGCTGCTGTGGATGTGTGTGTACAATTTTGTTTTCACAGTTAATTTCTTTTTTTCAGATACTCATTTGTACAGGGCAGATTCGACTGTGTGGACAGCCTGAGATACCTCTCAAGTTTCTGGCTACCTTTAAAGACCATCCTCCTAGTTACAAATGGCCTAAGGATGCACTGACACCCATGGGAGCTTTTCTCCCATAAATAGAAATCAACTTGCCTCTTTTCAAAGACAACATTAACAGCTAAATACCAAAAGTGAGACTCATTTCTCTGAAGTAAATAGCACGTCACATTTTGGTTTTCAGTTGAAAATTGCCACTACCAGCTGCATACTGACCTTGTCAGCAATGCTGTTGGCAGCACGTTATTCAGATTTACTTGTGATAAAACATTCACTCTAATATGCTACAAGCTATATATACCTCAGAGGTTCTTGCACAGTAGCTTACAATGATGCCTCCAGGCTGCTTACCGGTGAAGTCAGGTATTTCAGATTAATCTGTTTCTGCTGACCTGAATTTGGACTGTATTCCCCCAACACTGTGAGGCCTGAGGGTCTACTGAGTGAGGTAAAAAACAAGAGTCAGGCCCACATTTTGTTTTGTGTCCTGTAATGCTCCTCTAATGGAGCAGTCAGAAGGTGATCCCCCTTGGGGGGAAAGAGAGGACTCATAGCTGCATTCAGCTGCACAGGGACCCTTTTGGGAACTGCCAGCCAGGACTAGGATTCCACATGTGCGGCTGTATCTGTCACAGAGCTGTTGCTGAACCCTTGTTGATTCAGCTAAATGATCCAAACCAAGCAGTGAAGCAGTTCCACTCTGGCAGAGCCTGTTGGAGAGGAAAAGCAGGTTATAACCTGACTGCATTATATCCACATTCTCATGCCACCACTGTCCTTTACTCCGAGACCAGGCAAGCAGTGTTTCAGCATGGGCAGGGAAGGAATCATTGACACCTGATGGGTATTTTTAATACAAATCTTTATTTGTGAAATACAGGGGAAGTTCAGAAAAATCCTGAAAAGGTGAAGTGCATGTATCTACCCAAACCCCAGTATTCATTTATATCCAGGCCAGACTAGATTTGGTTTGTGTTCATTCCAAGATCAGAATGAAAGAGCAACTTTATTGGGAAAGCGAGATAAAGTACAGAGCCATTGTGTCAGTATAAAGAAAAAAATAAATAAAGCCTCTTTAGTGATGCGTTCAGGCAACTGCCTGTACTAAGATCAAATGAACCAAAGAAATTCAGGATACATTTTGCCTTTAAGTACAGGCAGGTTAGTGACAAACCTGCATGTAACTCCAATAACAAAGGCTGGCCCCAAGTCAGTTAAATTGATGGCAACAGCACAGTTTGACAACAATGTGTATTTCAGTATGCATGGAATGTTTAAAAAAAATCCACAGAATACTCATTACATTATACACACACCCACCGACGTCAATGCATTGTCAGGTTTCTAGCAAACATATGTCTGCAGGGGGAACAAAAAGAAAGAAACATATTAACATATTAATGGAAAGAATGCTAATATTGTGTCCCAAATATAAATGAAAAAATTAACCTGACCAAATTTAGACAACCATAGCATGCCTCTTCTGTACTGCAGTTAGACCATGAAAGACAGGAGGAAGAAGACAGCAATAGCTTTGAAAAAGCCCCAACACTCAACTATATCAATTAAAAATGTGAAACACATTCTTACCTACAACGTGTGATACAAATGATATCTGGTTCATACCTTAAGCCAACACTACCACTATGATACTGATTTTAACAATATGCCCAAACTGTTTAACAAGGTTTTAAAGAAATTTGGAGGAAATTCCCTTTCCTCACTCAAAAAAATCCACCTTCAAAAACCCTTCAGACCTGTCTGCAGATTTTATTAGCTGTAAAATTTAATTCCTTCTCTTATCTTACTTTTACTAAGCAAGGCCAGGATGCTGCACTTTTCATTACATGCAGCATATTATCAGTAGTTTATGAGCTGCTCTGGGCAAAACACAAGGCTAATGCAATATAGTTAGAACAAGCATTACACTATGCTTTGGTTTAGGCAAAGACCACAACCACCAAGAGATCAGTGTCTCAGTTATATCACCTATATAGTGCTGATGATCACATGTGCCACTGGGCAGACAAAAGCCTTCCAGCTCCTTGCTCCCATGCAGACTAATGTCACTGTGAGAGCTGAAAAATCAGCTGAACGCACGTGGCCAAACACTACATGAAAATGCTAAACACAACTGGGCTATAAAATGTGTTGCACAGGGAACTTGTTGCTTATGAATATCTAAAAAGTAACTGCTGAGTAAGACTCCACAGTAGCATCAGTAATAATCCTGTTTCATGTTCATGCGAGCAGTGGGGTTATAACTACAACCAACTTACCTCCTCGTGACTGCACAACCCACACAGTCCTCCAAGAATGCCATTGATTATCTGTACGAAGCACAGAATGAACTCTATTCCTCCCAAGACAAGGAGGATGGAAAAGAGGGTGACATTCCACTGCACGATGTTTTGAGGTTCTTGACATTCAGACCACTTGTTATACTCAAACAAGTACCTGTACACAGCAATTAAAAGTGTATTAACACTGTGTCAGAGCGGATGCTTATCATACACTAGAACCAAATTATGCCTAGTCTGTAACTGCACCAGGGATATTCACTCCAAGTGGGAACAGAAAAATCAGTGTTTATTCCATGCAAAGTTTCACAGAATCACCAAATATGCTGAGTTGGAAGGGACCCACAAGGATCATCGAGTCCAACTCCTGGCCTTGCACAGGACCATCCCTAAGAGTCACACTATGTGCCTGACAGTATCGTCCAAACACTCCTTAAGCTCTGTCAGCCATTGTACCACTTCATGCTAACACAAAGCAACTTCAGAAGCAAGCCTGACAAAGCAGACTCTTACACAAATCATATGACAAATTTCATAACAACCACTATTCATAGGTTGAAAATCCCTCAAAGTCATAAAACTTTATACTTTGTTAGAGATGTTCAGGGACATGAACAGTATATGATATATAGATTTAATTACATATATATAATATATACATAGAGTATATAGTATATATATTATATACTATATATATAATTATATTTTTTTTCTATTGATTTGGTTTCATATTATAGCAGTGTGGGTAACTGATGCCATTTGTTTAGCTCTTAGTGAGCAAGAAGCATAAAATTATGAATGAATCTTGATATATGGTTACTGGTTATTGCTGAAAGGTACTGGAATAAAGCCCATGTGTACGTGGGGTAAGATATAACATCCTCAAGAACAGACAACTTACCCTCCAGAGGAATCAGTGAAAGGATAGATCCAGTTTCTCTGTAGGTGGGTAAAACAATATGGTCCTTGAGACAAGCCCAGTGCTGAAATGATTATACAGTATCCAGAGCCAAGGATCCCAACAAAAGCTGCCAGAACCGAGGACAGCATCTGCACAGCAGACAAACATGAACTTTCAGCACAGCCATCATCTTGTGTTTGGGACTAGCCGGGACTGGGGTGTACAGGCTCACTTACCACACAGCTCTTCCCACAGCCCCCATGGCCAAAGCAGCCACAGCAGTCCCCATTGTGCAGCCCAATGAACACTGCAGCTGGAATGAGTACCTGGGTATGGAGCAAACATAGCGTTCGTTCTGGTTGCACAGAGAGGGCAGATAAAACACAGTCCTCACACTGCATTCATTTATGTTACTTCTTGATGGTCAGCCTGTACAGGTGATTCAGCTTTACTCCTATTTAACACAGTAGTCGTCTTGCCAGGATACCCCAGGACAGGTGTATTTCTACTGCCACTTTGTTTATACACAGCACGTAAGTGCAGAAAGAGCCTATTGATGTATTGTTCCATTTAAAGTATTTCAGCTTTGAAAGCTTTTGTTCACATTTAAGGCTGTATCCTGCAAACAAAATGCTTTGCAAAAGAAGGCATTCACTTTCTGCTAAATGAGCCTACAAGATGTCTCAATTATTTATCTAAAAAACAGCTACTGCCAATATACTAGTTACTTAAGAGCAGTCATCACTGCTTGTGTGACAAACCAGTCTGACTGGTGTAGAAAGTCTAGCAATATTTTGCCCAATTCAGGCAAACATCTCATTACAGATATCTACCTTTCTCCAAGTTTTTGCAACCAGTTTCCAGTGACAGAAATGCAAAGTAACAGAGCAGAAGCTATCTGTAAGAAACATAAATTATCCATACTCCAGAGCTTTTAGCATAAAATTAAGGAGCAGAGCTGATTAAAAAGAGGATCCTCCCACCAGCACAAACAGCACTTTAATAGAGTCCACTTATAAAGAATCTACACCCAGGAGTACTCTGGAAAATCATACAGAAAGAGTAAAGAGTTACCTGCAAACTGCATAGACTTATTTAACAAGAAACTAAAATAAGAACTATCCAGTTGAACAGACACATACTTGTCAGCCCTTACTCAAACCTACTGCTGAGCCCCAGTGCTGCAGGTCCAGAAGAAAATGTACAAGTGTGTTGCAGGAGCAGTTCCACTGATTTCACTTGTATTATTCTCTGTGTGAAGCCCAGTCTTTGCAAATCTCAGTCTAGGTTCCAATGGGGCTGTAACAGTCTGTAAACTCCTCTCACTACATAGAGCACAATTGTTTGTGATTTGCAGATGCCTTAAGATCACAGAAGCACAGAATGTTAAGGGTTGAAAAGGACTTGTAGCCTCTTTCTGAGGCCTTTTAAAAGCAGATGAAAAAGGAAACCTGGAGTCAGGGGAGTTAAATATGCTACAATGTGGTCCACAAAACTGAAAAGGTAGAAAATAATAGCTTCACATTAACAATATCATATAATGAACATACTCGATTCTTCATCCTTTGCTGTTACTCAAATGCAAAGCTTTGACAACTGCTACTCGATTCCTCTGAATAGAATCATAAAATCAACCAGGTTGGAAAAGACCTCTGAAATCATCAAGTCCAACCCTTAAATCATCAAGTCCAATAAGTAGCTAAGGCAGAGAAATAACTGTCAACCTCTCAGATAACAGAAACTAAAGAATTGTAAGTAAATGCTAGTTAGTTAGGGAGATTTAAAAGGACAATGATTCAATAACAAAAAAAAAAAATATATCCCTTTATGCAAACTGTGACCTGAGAGGCTTGGCTTGCATTTGGATTCTGTGACCTAGACCCTATGATTTTTTTAGCTTTAAACTGACATAATCTTGCAGATAAGATAACCAACAGTAATTAATAACACCTCTAGGATAATATAGCTAATTTTTTTTATACAACTACAGAGTTTCCTGCTGATGAGATATGAATTATTTAATGCAATTGGTAAAAGAAGAGCCATACCAAATAGCTCCAAAATAAACTTGCAAAAAGCCACCAGGTCATTACTTACCAGAAAGCCTCCACCTAGAATGCCATGAAGGCACTCTACGTATTTGCCAAGGTGATGCTCTGAAGCAAATCTTGTTTCGCCATTGGGAAAATAAAGTAAAATGTTGGCCACGATGCAGAGCAGGGCAAGGATGAGCAACTTATAACCAACACATCTAGTACACCTTCCAAAACACATGTCCTCAGCTTTACAAATTCTCCTTAGGTTGGATCGGACTAGTCAATCTCATACCTGTCCACGCCTAAAAGAAGACCAGTGTTTATTCTCACCTCCTTAAATACCAGGGATTACCTTAGCTACCTGGATGACGTTTACAAGCCTTCCTAACCACCCTTCCCAATTGCAGAGCGAGGGAGCAGGGACGGCAGAACGCCACCGCCCTTTTTAAATGCAGTAATTGTTGATGAACCAAACGCAATCAAGGAAATATTGAATACTAGGTAATTTCACTCTAATATATGATGCTTGAAATGATCACTGGTGAACATGATTAGACGTGAACAACAGGCTTAAACCACAACACAAGTTCTGTTGAGAACTGAAGAAAAAAGGTTTTGTTTTCTTTGTTAGAAGAAGCTTTGAATTTTAGGTTTATAGACTGATTCAGAACAACATGAAGCCAGGGAAAGACTGAGCTGACATCAACAGTACTGAGTCAGAGTTTTGGGTATAAACAGAATAAGGTCTGCAGCAATGAGGAGTACGCAGAGCAATCTCTCACTGTGCTGTCCTTTTGATGGAACAACAGCAAACCTCACCAGGAGGTTAGAAAACAAATAAAATTAACAGGTAGGCTTCTAAGGAGTGTCCTTATTCTTGCCATTATAAGACAAGCTGAATTTAGATTAATAGCCATTTGGTAAGGAGCTTGGTAATAGCTGAACCACTGGTGAAAAATACTACTTTAAAAAAGCAGGATTATAAAAGACAGTCCTTGCACTGAAATATCATGTATAGAAACACACACACACAAAAGTACCAAGAGAGAAACAGATTGTATCAGGAGTTTCCAGAACTACATGTACCAGTAAGATCAACTCTCATAGTAAAGAGAGATACAAAGTGACCTATAAAAATTAAGATCTAGCCTTTTATCTTTTCCCTCATGCAGATTTTGCTAAAATAGCCCAAAGTTTTCTTCTTCACATATATGCAGCTCAACAGAGAGGTGTGAGCTGTCATGCCCACTCCCATCACACGACAAGAGGTAAAATGCACAGGCCCAGACTAGATCCAGGAGGTGCTGCTGCTGCTACTATCATCACAGTACAACATAATTCTCACTGCAAAAACAGAAGTAGACAAACTGAATTTGGGAATGTACAGGATATCAGAGAACTATAGTGAGATTTTTTCAAAAACACTCATTCAGGTTTGGTTTTGGGTTTTTTTGGGGGGGAAGGTGTTTAACAGCTAAATAACACAGCAAACACAAGCCCAAATCAAATCCACGGTATACTTGCAAGAGATGTGAGCAACACTTAAGCTGAGAGAGTGTACAAAAAGAAAAGGTGGGGGGAAGGGGTGGGGAGAGAGCAGCCTGGTGCAGCTGTGGGCCTGTGATGTTTGTGATGTAACTTCTCCGGGTATTGTAGCTGCTGACCTTGGAGACTTCCTTCATCATGAGAAATATCCTCCAATTGTAGAAACACAGGCTGGCCATTATTGTGCACTTCACCTCTGATGACTAAAACAAGCATAAACATTAACCTGCAAGTTTCCTCTGCAGAAGGAGATGGCTGCTCAACTGAAAAGTCCTTTTATTGTGTTACACCAAAAAAAACCAAACCACTCCTCCACAAAACACCCCACCCAATACCCTTCCTCCCGCCTCAACAACCACAGCATACAGATGGCCACAGGGACATAGGTTTAAAAACTGTTCTATTTATAACCTACTTAATGGTTTTCTAAACACTTGATTGAAATAAAATTTTACATAATCAAGAACTTCCTATATTTAAAATCAATTCTATATTTAAAATAAAGCATATGAGGCATTGCAGGCTGCAGTTAGAACCAACACCCCTCCAACAATATAATAGTAGTTCATATAGATTACAAAAATCTTGAGCTTTTTTACTTTGTAGGTCTGTTTGCTTCATAAATCCTAATTTTACTGCTTGGCAAGTTGAGCAGCAGTGGATTTTTGGAATGCATCGTGGGCATATTGAGTTTTAAACTACGAAATGTACTCACAGACAAGCAGTAGGCAAACCCAGGTTTCTGAACCTGAGAAAGAGCAGGGCCCAAGCGGCAGCCTGTGACATGCTCCAGCACCATCTGAGTTTACACTGGTGTAAACAAAACCAGAATTGGGTTTTGAGTGTTTTATACAAGAACCAGAGTTTGCACTTGGAGAGGTGAGATAATTGCGTACGCTCTCACATTTGCTTCCCCACGGCCCATGGGAAACTCCACTGTTTCTCTCTCACAGGACAATTTCTGTAGCTCTGATGCCTACCACAGACAAAGAACACGTATTAAAATCCAGTACCCACTGTTATTAAATCCAGTAGAAGTCTAGACTAAATCCTAAGTTTAGATCCTAGGTCCAGCCCTCAGCTCTGGCTTAGAAGTACCTACAGCAGTGTGGTACAGGAAGGACAAGATCATCAAAGGGGTAGTGAAGCAATTTTGATAGCACACTAAGGTCCAGCAGGTAGGACCATTGCCAAAGATTTCCCTATCCTCCCCTGGCAGGACAAGACAGTTCATAAACAATTACAGCAACTGGCTTGTGTCCCCAGGTCATCAACTCTGCAGGTTAAAGTCTGTCAGCAGAACAGTGCTGCATAGGGCAGGACACTAAACCTCCATGCATAGAAGTGGCTAAAATTAGATGCCTTGTCCAATTATTGAGGTATCTCATATCAAGGTTATTTTCACATGGAAGGATCCAGCAGCCCCTCTATAAAACAACCCCCCCACCTCAATAGTCCTTGTTGCTTTGGCTCTTCTGTTGCAGCAGGAAGACAGAAGTCTACTTCTTTCACAAAATGGAGATGTTCGAAAGAAACAAGTGTTTCCTGATGCCAAAAAGCAGAAGATCTCAAAAACAGTAGAAGAGCTCTCTACATTTAAGCTCTGAAAAGCTGAATATTCTCCAGCTTTCTGTATCAGCTCGTCAACCAGCCCAACAGAAATAACAGAAATTACTTTCTCCAGCTCAACAGTGTATTGGAAACACTTGCTATATTTTTGGACAAGTCCTAAGTTTACCTATTGTAAAGAGGAGCAGTTTATCAAAAAGCCCCTACCCAAACCCCACAAGACCACAGAATTTTATCAAGAAAAAGAAAACTGGGAAGTATCATATTTCTCCTACAAAAGTAAATTACAACGACATCTAGCACCTCCACCCTGAACCAGATTCCCAAAGGGATTTCATCATAATCAACAGAAGAAAGTGAGTTGCAACAGCAAAGAAAAGTGTCACACAAAAAAAGTTGATACCTGAACTCCATTAATATATTTTAGTGCCAACAGTAATCCTGGAAACACCTACATCCCTCCACTAAAGAGGAAATCAAGCAGGGCGGGAGGAAGGCTATCTGCAAAATAAGTATCCAGTTGGACAGACTGCCCCAGCCCCATGACACCAGACAGCATGCTGTCAGCAACAGGGTCAAGCAAACCAAGCTCAGTTTCCCCGGCTGGACACTGGGCTACTGCATTTGAACCTGCTGCACATTGATGCTGTAAGACTCCTGTGAGCTGAGGATGCCACAGAATCCTCTTTCCTCAGCCCTCTGCCACGTTGTCAGGACAGTCTGGCTGCTGTTCCCTTCATGGAAATTAGATTTCTATAGCTCAGCTATGCCGAGTCCCCAGCACTAAGCTTGTTAATCCTCCCCAACTCAATGATTCGTTGTTGGCTTTTTTCTTTTACTATTTTAGCACCGGAACAGGTTCTCATTCCTTATAATTAGACAAAGGATAAAACATCTGCATCAGTGTTTTCCAAGCAAATATAAGCAAGCTCCTGACCTAAAGATGCCAGAAAAATGAATTGAAAAACATAACATGCAACAATGATCCCAATAGTTTTCTTCTAACACTCCAAATGGTCAGTCCTACTGCTTTACACTGCCTTATAGACACCCCTGGGCACAGTTTGCTAAAAGACAGCAGTCAAGAGACACAGCTGAAACAGACACGTGACATGTCTTCCAACTGCCTTGAAAACAATGCAAAGAGAGAAACAAATAAGAAGCCTTGAAGCAAATACAATTTTTTTACATTATAAAACCTGATCGGATGTGAATCAAGGGGACTTCACTAACACCATTGCCATTTGGACACCCTATGCTACAGCTTCTACAAGAAAGGCTCAATATTTAACTTTTCTTGCAGAACTTCTGGTCCCACCCACCATCAGTAAAAGGTTAATGGAGGGAAATGCTTCTTGTGAAAGCACTGGCAGGGTGTGGTAACTGTCAGGCATCTGCAGATGAGACACAATCATAACACCAAGGGCTGCACTGATGCATTTGGAAAGACTGGGCAACACAACGTGTATTGACAGAGGTTATGAATTCTCACTTGTATTCTCTTGTAAGCCATTCTCATCTGTTCTTTTACTGTTTAGTAGGTGGCTGCTCACAGAGGCCAATACTAGCTCAGACAACTGCTGGGAAAGTACCGGGAATGTGTAGTCACCTATTGGCTAATTTAAGGGCAGGCTCATGGCCAGCTATGCAGGCAAAGCTTTGGTGACCTTAGAACAGCCCTGACTCCCTTTGACCTGTCCATTTCTCCATGTCCAAGTGATGCATCGCCCATGTTTTCCAGCCATCATCCACAACAACACTATGCTGTAGCTGTGACTGTCCTCTCCACCTCCCAAATGCACGTTGGTTGCCAAACTCAACCTGGACGGTCGTGAGAGGAAAGTGCTCCCCATGAAGTCCTTGGTGCCTGTGGTCTCCTGGCCACAGACAGAAGAAAGTTTCTAGATTACTTTTATTAATTACCTCACAGCTCCTCAGATGAACTAATGAGCTACTTAATGAGTACGAGCAACCACCTGTTGCCATGAGCACATGAGAGCAATTGTTCCTTACACGGGTGTAACGTGCGTGTGCTTGCTTGCTACCTCTGCCACCACGAGAGAGAAAACTGATCTGAGCCATAGAAGTCAGCTTGGAGTGACTGCCCACACTTCTATGCAACAACACACATTGACACATACAGAGAAGAATTAATTTATTAATAACAATGCTGACCTAAGAGGAGTCAGCAATGATGCAACAAAAGTAGTTTTGACATTTAACCAACCAGTTTGGAGACTCAAAAGCTTACAATCAGGGCAGAGCTACAACTAAATGAGTATATAGAAATTCCTCCCTCTAAAGAAGAACCCATAAACCTTACTTAAAAACAACTATTACTACCATAGACTTGCAATGCCATGATCAAATAAACCACTTCAAAAACTGTTTTCTGGTGACATACAAAACCCATGCTGTAGCCTGCATTCATTAATTCTTACAACAGTGTTATGATGATAAAAGTAGGACATAGGACAATCAAATGCTATTTTTATTTCTGTCACAGCCTGTGGGCGAAACCTTGGCCATGCAAAATAGCCAACAAAAGTTTGTTTCCCTTGTACTGTACTATTTACACACAGGTTTGCATTTTCTGTTTCTAGTCTATCCCTAAAAGTGTGACATTCTTGCAAAAATTAAACAAGCATGAGGCTTTACCATCACTGCATCACCATAAGCATCCTCTGCTCTGCAGTGTGTGTTTGTAATGGCTGTATGGATTAGAAAATTGGCATTAGCTCAGCATACGATCTCTGCATAGCCCAGCATGATGAACAGTCTTCAGACTCACCATGTGCCACTGGTGTCTCCCACTCCCTGCAGCAACCTGCACAAACCAGGCATCCAGTAAAAGACAGTCAACTGAGAACATGGAACAAAAAATACCATGATTATGTCTTGGCTTTTGTGGTACTAAAGTCAGACATTAAGCACCTTTCTGTTTCTCATATAGCGATCCTGTGGGTAGTGAGGCTACAATCTAGCAAAAAAAAGATCACCCCTATCATACCACGTATTTTAGGTCTGTAGGCTCAAAAAAAAAGGGAAGAAAACAGAAAACAAAGAAATTCATTCCCCATTTTGTTTCTTTAGCATATGCTTCATGCACTGCTCACACAGTCTTGCCTCTGGAATTAGCCGTTAGTAAGTTCATATCAAATTTTTTAAATGATTCTTGCTGAATAGTCCCACAACTGCTGCTTGGCTGAGAACAGTCTATGTATTGATTCCATAGCAGAAGGATGCAAAATTGAATGTGTAAACTGAATGTGTCTTTCACCTTTGCACGACTGATACTGCAGCATGCTGCCTGTCCTTGCCTATCTTTCAGTACTGGTAGTAGTTGAATCATAATGAGAAAAGCAAATCAGACATGACCACAAGACTTTTGAAAGATCATTTCCTAAACTTCAGTCCCACCCTTCCATGAACCTTTGCTATCATCATTTCAGTTAGGACTCTGAAGTCCACTTAACAACACATACACAGTGCACTGAATTTTTTCTACCAGCTGGTCCTTAAAATGGCTGTCAATCACAAAGCCAACTATTTCTGTCATGCTCCTTCAAGTGGTCCACCAAGACCTCAAAAATGCTATACAAAGGTAGCATATATATTTAATAGGACAGAATTATTAAAAAACTCAAAACATTATTAAAAATTATTCAAAAAATAACCCCCCCAACAATTAAAAACTATGGTTAAATAATAAATCAGACCACCGAAGATGCCTTTTCACTTGAGCAACGTTTAACAGAGAAAAGCAGAAGAAAGTACCATTTAATGCTGATTATGAGTTAATTAATTCTTAGTCTTTTTTTAAGGTAACATACTGGAACAACACAACTGAGACTATTGTGTGTAAATCTGCAAAACATCTGTTTGCCGTATAGTGCCTGTACTAGATACGGTGCTTTGGTGCGGCTGCTCCTTTCACAAGGTCCTTCAGACTCAAAGATGTGGTGCCATTCTAATGAACCGCAATTGGCTTGGAGGGTGGGGAAAGACTAAGTTCCTGAATTAGGAGTTTTCCTTTGTACTATAATTACAGCTAAAAGTAGTCGTGTCACTCGTGCACCAAAACACAGAAGTCAATGCTGCAGAACTCCAGACGTGTTCATTCCAGAGCAGCGTTCCCTCACACAGCCGTCTCCTCTGGGGTCGGGTCCTGCCCGCGGGACTTTCTGCCAGTGCTCAGAAGACGAAGAGTCCCAAGAATTCCACCAGCTCCCTCTAGTGATAATTAGGCTGTGACTAAACAGGTTCTGCTGTGCTCGCTCGTGCGTCGCTGCCTCTCATGACCTCTGGCTCTCAAATCTTCCACAGCAGCTCCTGAAATACCATTTTCAGGTGACAGGCACCTGCCTACGGCAGAAGACGACAACGCCCAGTAACAGCCCCTGGTGGCACAGCAGCAAAGGCACAAGGCACTCTGCAGCAACAGCAACTGAACTAAGGCATCGTGCCCTCCAAGTCAAATCTGAAGGCTTTGGCAGAGCCGGATTTGGTTTGTGTACTGGTTCCAAAAGAGAGCTCTTCCAATAAGAGACATAAATGGTAAGGTAAAAAGGGAAGTAAACCAGCTTTCTTTTTTAACAGATCTTCACAGCAGACAAGTAGTCCCACTCTTGACTCGCCATAAGCACAAAGTCAGAGGAAACAAAAGAAAAATACTGGAAGGTATTTTGTCCTCCACTAAAGGTGAGGACAAAAAAACCAACAACCTGACAAACCAAAACACCACAGCCCTTCCCTGGTGTCTGTGCTGAGTCACAGGGTAGTTTCCTCCCAAAAGGCAGGCACTGTCTGAGGAAACTGCAGCCACGTCAACAGTGGCACTTGCCTGTCAGGCCAAACACCTTGGGGTTTTCTGTGTTAACTCTCCATTAACTCCCAGGATTTCCATCAATTACACTTGCCCTAAAATGGAGACATAGGCCTTACTAAAGGAGCACTACTTAGGGGCATACAAAGGGCTCAGGGAAAATTAAGATGTGGAACCACTACAATTACAAAGCCATTACAGCATTTTTCATAAGCAGACTTTGTAAGTGGGTTGCTGATTAATCCAGCATATGATTAACCTGCAATGAATATAAAAAGATTATCACAACAGAAGTGAGTTTCCACCCAATTTTCATTACCATTTATTATTATTAATTACTAAACTGTTCTTAACTCATGAGTTTTCTCACTCTTACCTTACGACTGTCTCCCCCATCCCATCGAGGGGGAAGTGAGCAAGTGGCTGTGTGGGGCTGAGCTGTCAGCTGGGGTTAAACCATGACAAGCTTCTAAACAGTATGTTGCTAAGTAACATACGCAACAAGATTCTATTAAAGTTTATCATTAGTAACTTGGTCTTGATAATTCTGGGATTCTGAATGAATAAATGTTGCCAAGGCAGAATTTGGATTTTGTTTTTAATGAGTTAAGATTATAAAACGGTAATCCAAGAAACATAAGACATTTCTACTTTTCTGTCAAAATAAAGTGAAGATCTAGAGCTTACAAGATCATTTTGTGAAGAACTCAAAGGTCTTCCTTAACATGGTAAATTATGCTTCCAAAGAGCAAAAAGAAAAGTAATCACCATTGGTTACAGACAAGAGTTCTATACGTAGGGATTACAGGGTACACAGATGTCAGGGCTATGTAACCTTGCACTGCTAATGGAGTCACTTTATCTTAGTGATAAGGGTGTCACAGTAGGTTAGAAGTCATGGCAGACACTTTTGTCTTTCTTTGCCTTAAAGAAAAAAGGCTCGACTATGACCACAGCATCCCAAGAATACTTCACCAATGCTGCATTTGCATAGTTGTGCACAGACACAAGGCTGACCTGCTGAGGCTGGTGAAGATGTGCAACACCCTCACCTCCTGGACCAGGCCAACACACGTCTGTCAGCCTGTCCTGTCCTGGAATCTCACATGTGCTCTGCAGAACGAGAAAACAGGTAGAAGAGGCTGGAACTCCACTGCTGTTCTCCTGTTGCACAAAGAAGGCTTTGTGTGAAACAAAAATGATTTCCTTTAGTGAGGCAGAGCTTAACAAGAACAGAAAATATGTATTTTTAAAAATCTGAAAATTAACTATCTCGTCCTGTAGGATTAGTACAGCTTGGACTCTCTGATCCTCTTCTTTAAGTCTTCACACATACTAGAACATGTTTATTGAAAATACTTCCTCACTTGCAGTGTAAGTCCTCAGCCATCTGGAACCAGTCCTGTTCCAAAGCCCTTGCACTTGAGTAGAGAGCAGGCACTGCCTTGAGGATCCACCACAGTAAATGATCTCAGTTCTAATGGGAAGACATTTCAGAACCAGATTTCCTACTGCTCTGAAATGCAGAAAATAAAGCTTAGCACCCATAAAAATTCTTTCTCAATTAAAATAAACCACCATATACCTACAAGATATAACTCACTCCATCTTTTGAACTGTCCTATTGGAACCTGAGGGTATATTCATATAGGCTAAGTGACAAAAATAGGATCCTAATCCATACTCGCTTTAGTAAAGCAAAAGGCTGTATTAGGCTAGACGCCTCACACTAGTACAAAACAGGAGGAAATTTAAGGAGCGTAACTCTAAATTTGTAGTATAAACCACAAGGAAGTGGCCTCAAATTGTGCCAAGGAGGTTTAGATGAGATATTAGGAAAAATTTCTTCATCAGAAGGTTTGTCAAGCCCTGGTACAGGCTGCCTGCAGCAGTGGTGGGGTCACCATCCATGAAGGGATTTAAAAGCAGTGTGGATCTGGCACTTGGAGACATGGGTTAGTCATGGCCTTGGTAGTGCTGGGGAAATGGTTGGACTCGATGGTCTGAGAGGGCTTTTCCAACCTAAATGATTCCATGATTCTGTGATAATCTGATACAACTGAGACACACCAAGCTTTAGATGGACACTTTGAAATTATGGATGTTAGCCTATGAAAGACAAAGTACTGGATGGAGCCAAAGTCCTCTTACAGTCATGTAATGCCTATATCCATAAGACATTTCAACTTTATAACTAGTAATTGGTTAAGTTCAAACACAATTCTGCCAATAAATTAAAGTAAACACATCTATCTAAAGTACACAAAACCAGACTAACACAGCCTGGTACTTACACACATGGGAATTTCTACCTCTGCACTGTGCTTATGGATTTTCTTATGTTCCTTCAGTAAGGCTGTCACTGTACAAAACATTAAGATGACTTTTAGCTCCAAGATCTTATTAAGCATGGACCTTACTGTATTGAAACCTGACTGCAAACCCCATCAGCCTCCAGTATTTCATTCCTGCCCTTCAAACACACTAATGAAACAAAACCATTAAACAGACAGACCAGTGCTGACAGCCAGCTGGTTGGGAAGCAGAGCCACATGGAGGGGATTTGGAGAGCTTCAACTGCAGGGTCCACCTTCCACACTTTGCTCCACACACACTGGTACAGTTCCTGTGATGCTGAGCCCTCAGCTTGGGACGGAAATTCTGGGCCTGAACATCTGCCCCAGAAAGCAGAGGAGCCCTTGGCAGAGCTGCAGTCATCTTTGGTTGAAGGCAGGTCCACTCCTCTCCCCTCTGCCCCAGGGAGAGACGGCAGGTGAGATGCTCTTGGTACTGCAGGTGCTGCCCTGACAGAGATCAGTTCTGAGCAAAGCAGCTGCCAAGAGGCACCTATAGACACAGAGGTGTGATAACTCCAGGCTGTGCCAGAGCATCCCTATGCTTCTCTGATCATGCTGACTGAGAGCTGAGGTTTAAGCCATATTTTTCTCATTTTCTACTGGTCTCTGACTATCCAAGCAAAATTTTTAGTGTTACTGTAAGGCAAGAGGAAAATATCATGTAGCCATCATGCAGTCATTTTTTAATTGAATACTTTCAAGCCTTTTGCTTAAAATTAGGTTAAGACATTGGTGCACCTCTTCCATTTCTATACCTTTTAGTTGATTTAAAATATGCAGACTAGTTGTTTCTAATAGGTCTTTACTGCTTTACTACTTTATCAATCGTTATATGCTTTTTCCAACTACTTTAATTTTTTTTTAAGTAGCACATGGATATACCCCTAGAGCTAGTGTTATAGAAACAAACAATTTTTGAGCAAAATTATTTTACAGAGACTTATGTCAAAGTAAATAATTGAGAGAAGTCTTACAACCATCGTATGTCCAGAGGCAGATTAAAATCTCCAATGACAGAATTTCTCCTCATACTACAGAGCATGCAAGGGAAGAGAAAATACTTTTAAAAGTTAATCAGCTGAGAACACTCCTTAGCATCTGATCTGGGCAGGCTGGTTTCCTAGGTGCCCAACCTTTGTCAGGTCAGTACAGACTGAGATTGTATCAGTGAAGCTGAGTTCCACAGCTCAGCCAGCACATGCAGAGTCAGCTTTCCATATCTGAAAGCAGCAGCAGCAAAGGTACAATTGCATTACATTTACCACACTTTTTAATGTGTCCTGTGTTACTGCATAGTAAAGAGCACTGTGTATCCACACATTATTCACATAAGTATTAATTTCATCATTTTGTTCACAGCATTGTGCAGTGGTTAGCAATGAGAAATTCTGAAATGGTATAAAGCTGTTTATAAAAATCAGTTAAATCATACTGTAGATTTTCTTTGAAGTTTATATTGTAGTTTGCAAAACATAATATTTTCAACATGAAAATGAAAACAGCTTCATACTAAGAACCTCTCTCCAATTAAATCACACTTTGATTAGTAGTAGAAAACTATTCATTGTACAGTTTACTTGAAGTCTTGCCTTTGACAAGGCATCAAGGAAGACTTCTCCTGAACTGCAAATGGCTGGAAATTTTTATGGATTCATTTTTCTGTGTCTGAGTCAGACTTTCAGAGTTGGTCAGACTTGAAAAACAAACACATGCTTCTGAAACCTCTTACTAGATATAAAAGCCATACCTTTAACATTAGAACTCTCCAAAATGTTTAGGGTCAAAGCTGTGATTCTTTCTCCACTTGCAGGCATCTCACAAACATTCACACATTACAGGGAGGTAAAAAAGCTTTTTCTCCCTCCTTTAAACAACAAAAAGCATTATTAAAAATTTATATTAAAACCATCAAAGAGTGAAGATATTTCTTCATAACACAAACTCCCAACAGTCTTTCCCCAGTTCTCTAACTCAATTTTTTAGAATAAGATATAAGCATTATAAATTAGCACAGTGTTTTCCAGCAGGAAGCCTATCTGCTGCCCAATCCAATGTAAGAAAGTGCTAATAGTGTCATTATTGCTACATAGGGGGAAGTCTTGCTCCTTCACACAGAAAAGATTACAACTGCAGATAAGTTACAGAAGGGCATTTTTCATAATGCAGTTGAAGGTTACTTAACATGTAACAGTCAAAATGGCTTGTGAGAAACATGTAAAAAGTATGAAAAGCCTGGTTTTTGCCTTCAGCACAGGATCTATAAGCTACCTGTCAAAGAAAAAAGCCTGGAGTGCCAGTCTTGCTTGCTCGTAAGAGGACATCAGTAGAAGCAAGGGACCCTGTAAATCCTGCCAAATATACTTGTATCTGAACCTCTCTTTTGTGGGACAACTGCTACCCTAGTCCTGAGCGCCAGGACACAGCTCCTTGGGCCCCTGCTACTGTTCTGCTGCAGCCAGGGGCCTCTCAAAACCTTTTGCTATTCAAGGTTGCACATAAGAAGGCAGCACGACGAGCATGACCTGTCCACTGATAAGGGGTTTGACATGGAATAAGAAATTTGGTTTAACGTGTTGTCAGGTCAACAAAGGCCTGCGACTTTCCTCATGTTGGGGAGGCATTTTAATAATCTCTTGTTAAGAACTGGGCATGTCAACTCTTTCTACATCTGTGTCCCAAAAGCAGTGATGATTGCTCCACTTTTAAAACGTGCCTCTGTACATTGATTTGCCACAATCTCCAAAACTCTCCTCTTTCCTTTGACAGGATCAAGGCATGGCCCACTCCTCCTCCTGGCCAACATCGTACTCAAGAAGCCAGCTAAATCCATCCCACTAGAATTCTCAGAGGAATTCCCTCTCCCTGCCTCGAGGTAGCCACAGCTCTAGCACAGGCATCCCAGCAGCTGCTGGAAGTCAGTGCCAGTTCCAAGGTGCCTTTGCAGGTCTCACCATAGACCATGTCAGATCAAGCACTTCCCATTCATCTTCCAGCATCATCCTGACACCAAGCTAACCGAAATTATCTTGCTAAGTCTACAAGAATTTAGTGAAGCTGTGTTTGCTCCCAGAGCTGCTATGTATCTGGATGTTTTGGTTCTAGTATTGCTCAGCACAGGAATTTTCCTGCTTTGAAAACAGTAAATTCAGTTGCCCAACAGGTAGCCCATTACACCCAAGAGTTGTTCAACTTGGACACAACTCCCATGGATGTAATTAAAAAGCTTCCTTGAGTAAAGGCTACAGGCACGGGTGTGCATGTAGCCAAGTATTTCAAAAAAGTCTGTGTAAGCCATGCTGTGGACTTCTGCTTCTTTCTAAAAATATTTCTTAGTAAGCAATGGGTGTGCCACTCAATGAATGACTAATAACTTTTTCCTGCGAGCCCTGGAACAGACGGAATGCTTGTCCTTGTGTTACAGGATACAGTGTCTAAGAGGCAGGTGTGCAGAGTATGCTGACCTGCCTGCTAAGACAATGCAAGCAACAGCCTCTAATAAAATCCTTCCCTTTTCCTATACTTCTTGCAGCCCTACTATCGTTATACAGCTTCGCTATAAAACAGAACTATTCAAGATTTCAGAAGTATGAGGAATATTAGAAAGTTTAACTAGGCAAAACTCAAATATCTAATCAGCAAGAAATTAAAAATGCAATTTCGCTTTTCCAAGCATAATACTTACAAGGCATACCTATATAGAATCATAGAATCAGCCGAGTTGGAAAGGACTTCTGAGATCATCAAGTCCAACCCTTGATCCACTACCGCCGTGGTTACTAGTGCCACATCCAGTCTCATATCCATAGATATGATCATATCTACACCTTTGGACTACAAGTATTCCAACTGAAAAATAAATTGGGATCAAACTCTGTGTGTATCATATGCCCTAGAATATTATGTAGAACTAAAAGTATTACTGTATTTTCTGTGAGTTTTTTCTCATTATTGTTACTACATTGTAACGACTGTTTTGCATGTAGCAGAAATGCATATTGTCAGGGATGATTGGAACAGCCAAAAAAACCAGAGATCACTTCTTTAAAAGTCTTTATCTTAACACTCTCATATTTGTTACTTTTTAAAGACTAGCAGAACTGGTGAAAACACCTGTCTCCACTTCATTATGGATATCACCAAAATGCACCACCACTAAGGAAGCATCGTTTCTGTGGTCTGCCAGCAGTATTAAGATGATCTCTTGTTTTGAAGTGGGAAATAACCACTGAGTACAGACCACCAACACTGGAAGCAAATTTCTCATCATTTGAATCTAAAAAGCTCAGCCCAGTGCATTCCTGCATTGCTTCCAGCACAACACATCTGAATAAGCACATGCATCCCTCAGTGATTTCTATGGGCTCCACAAGGGAGAAGTCAGAGCAGACACGCAATGTCATCTGACAAGTCAAAGTTTCAGACAGAAAGTAACCACCTGAGCTTGTCCTGAAAAGCATCAGGCCAGAGGTACAGTGTTTTCAGAGGGAAAACAGAATGCTCCTGTGTGAGCAGCACAGCACAGGGACTGCGCAGAAACAGTGAAGGAATGCCGAGCTAGACTAAGTACCGAGCAGTTCGTAACACTGCTAACTGCAGAGGAAGATCTCTGCATGAGGGCTACATGTGTTTCTTGAAAAAACATACAACCACTGCAATTGCTGTTCATGTTGAAAGTTGCAGCTCACACATCTAACTCAACTAATTATCAACTACTGTATTGCGACTTTCAGCACCTTGAATTTTAGATCCCTTACTCTGTTGCCTAAATAGAAATTAGAAATAGAAAAAACCATGTGCCTCAGTGACTTCCATTTGAAGACAGAAAAAAACCTAAGAAAAGCATGCCATTGAAAAGCAGGAGTTTTGACAAAGTCAAAGTGTAGATCTGCTGTGTCTGGGAGCAACTGGTTCTACCTGCAAACAACCTCTCTACCTGTGGCTCTGAAACAGCTATCCAGCCAGAACTTCTGCTCTTGAATGCTGGAGAAATGGCAATTTTATCTCATGTACCTGCACATATAAAAGGGCTTAGCACATTTCAAACTCATAGGATGAGCTCTCAAAATCATGGCTAGGCTTCGCGAACGAAGATTTGGGAAGGGCTCTACCCACGTCTATTGCAAGCATGTTGGTCTATCTCGTATAGGATGAGCTCTACACTCTAATTTAAGAGACTAGGTCAGTCAAAAAAGAATACAAAGATGAAGCTGGTAATAAAGACTTCACTGTATTAAGAGGACACTTCATGTAGCAAGTCAGATAGCTTTGAGTTAGTATTGATAAGTATATTGCAAGAGTACCCAATACTTTTACTCAAAAAGGCAAGGGTGTGACAACAGCTGAAGCCCTTGGACAAGGTCATACAGTAATGACCATCAGAGGAGCCAAGGAGAATCCTGTCAGGCCACTTAAGCACAACCTGGATACATAATGACACATACTGGTGATGATCTAGAAGAACCTAATTTGCTATAACCAAACTGTAAAGTATACTGAGGTTTTGAAATACATTCACCATTTTAAAAAAGATTTTAATCCCCACTCCAGAAGAGCAAGATGCCTGGTTAAATTTGCTCTAAATGATGTCAGGATTAGCTACCAACAGGTTGACAAACATACAGCAATAAAATCAATTCACACACATTGAACTTGAAAAGAGACACTATTAAACCAGACTATTAGTACCACATATGTAAGCCCATTCTTAGTTCCTAAAATCACTCCACACTGCTAGTAGTCCAAAAGTGAAAGCTGAACAGAGAGAGATACCTCAAAAAGAATTTAAACAAACAATTTGCACTGAATACATCCAGGGATTTCTCTTGTCAACAAGAGCTTGGTGCACCCCAGCCTACCACTGCAGCCTCCAACAGTAAACTCCCTATATTCTCTTGGGTCTCATTCACACTCACTTTAAAGGAGCTGAATTCCATCAAGGACAGAAACATCCTCCTTACTAAGGATCTTGTTAATCAAGCCAGATTCAGACCACCTGAACAGAACAAGCTGCAGCCAGCATTGCCTTGTTTTATCTTGAACCCACAGAGACTAAGTGAATAAGGTTGGAAAAAGTTCTCTTAATGAAAATAGATATCCATAAAACTTACTGACTACTTAGTAATGTCACTGCAGGGAGGTGCCCAATACCACAAGTTAGCTTCACAGTCTCAAGATGCAATTTAAACACTTGACTTAAACTGATCTAACTGAAAATTGTTGCTAGAGATTCAGTCCCATTCTCTACTTGCAGCTAAATACTTTTGCTTCTTCGCTAATATTGGTCCTGGCATTCCTGCAGCCTTGCTTGGACTGTAGCACAGAACTAACATGAATGAAAACCAGCCTGGGGTGGAAACTACAAATTGCTCATTTTCAGCCAGATCAGCCCATCGGTCCTGTGCACAGGGGAATGGCTCTGCTGCCCAGGAGCCAGTACCAGGCCCCCTCCCCTCAATGCTGGTGGAAGGCCCGGGTGGACACGGGCCAAGGAGGCCCAGCGCTGCCACCCAGGCCACTGGCACGAGCCTTGCAGGGGCAGCCAGGGCACTCCTCCCTGCCAAAAACATGCCTTCTGTCCTCTTGGTGAAGTACCAAAAACACAACAAAGGGAGCAGGGTGAAAAATTGGAGAGGCTTACCTAACTGCCAGAGAGGACAAGTCTGTACATCGTTGTGGTGTTTTTTCAGATCCCTGTTCCTGCAGCACTGCCCCTGTGTCTCGCTTGCAGAGAGGGGACACTGTGCCACGCAGGGGACACGGGCACAGCCAGGAGGCAGCTGGCAGGGCAGAGCCATGGCCGGGGGAAGTGGCAGCAGAATGCAGCCCATCTCAGGAGTGCAGCTGACCTTGGCACTGACTACACAAGGAGATGGTGGAAAAGACAGCTTAAGGGGCAGACAAGAAAGAAAGGAAACAAGAACTCTTAAGAGCTGCCACAGTCTCCGGGCCTCGGACCAGCTTCAAAAAGCTCAGTATATTTTTCAGAATGAGCTACAGATAACTAACTAGAATGATTTCTATTTTTTTTCCTCAATCTATTTGTGGCTTTTTGCTAATCACTATGAATAAGACGGGAATTAGGCTCTTGGACTCTGAATGTTTGCACTGTTAGGATCCATTGCAGCCCTTACACAAAGACAGCAGTTCACCTTTGAGGTCACACAGCCTGCTTAATCCCAGATCCCTGGTGTTAATGCAGGAGATGCATTATCTGTCAAAACAATATGGGAGTGTTCTGAAAGGAACAGGGTACAGCCTGGTACCATACCATTAAATATTAACACAAGCGATAACTAATCTACTCAAGGTGAGTCAACTCTGACCACAGTTTTAACCATTTACCAAAAAAAAAAAAAAATCAAGACTAAGCACATAAATTGTTGTAAGACATAGTACATTATAGGTTTTTGAGGAAAGATATATGTGAAAAAGATCCAAATTTTATTTTGCTGTTTGGGAAACAAAAAGAAAAAAATTTGTAACCAACCCTGAGCTTGCAGTTCTTCGAGTTTCACACAACCCAGTGTTTTGCATTCAAACTGGATTACTTCCATGTCTTCAGAAAACAAAGTAAACCACTAACTCATACATGATATATCTCTGAAATAAACTGCATCCTGGTAAACGTCTCTCTAGGCCTTCCAACTGCATGATAGCCAACATCAAATTTGAGCAGAAACAGGAGCAAGAGGGTTTTTTATAGAATAGATCAAGAGGTACCTAGCTCTAGTCCTGCTCCTAAACACAATAAAAATTCACATCAGAAAGAAAGAAAACAAAAGAGCACTGCATTATGTTCCCTGCAGCTGAGATTCTGTATGTGCTTTTAGTCTGGATGAACTAGCACTATCAACAGGCTCACTCTCAATTATGTGTTTACTTTTGCTGACATTTGGTTCTCAGCAACCTGTAACATTACATTCCCTACACAACAAGGTTAAGTGCCTATATTTATCTGTTCATGATATGGAAATTTATTGTAGTTGCCCACTTAAGACTACACAGAAAGGCCTATCTTCCACTCACTTCAGTCTTACAGTTACTGAAACGAAGTTATCCGGGAAGCAGAAAGTGTTACCATGGAAATAAAACCAATTTAGCAGAGGTTGCTGTAAAACCTCCATTAATTAACCTATTTATGGTAAAGCCATTTTTCCTCTCATCAAATGTAGTTGGTATCATTTCAATGACACAAGAAAAATACAGCTGCTCTTCTCTTCTTGTATATTCCATGCTTTAGTGAGAAATGCATCAGCAGATAGTCTTGCACCACTTTTTCATAAGTCATGATAGAGTTTAAACTGAAGTGGTGAAAAGGAATTCATGATTTGTGTCAACTTTGAGCACACAAGGTCCATCTATAAAACTGTATGTAAACTGTTCCTGACAAAAGCAATTAATATTTGTCTTACGTGTTTTGAAACAAAAAGATGTGATTTAAAAGATAAGTTTAAAATTTGTTTTCACTTCTGAAATCCAGACTGCTAAAATTTTTTGGAAAAGCATAATGTGAATGTCTTCAATCACTATGTTGACAAAATGAAATGGTCCATGTAAATCTCAGAAAATAAAAGCAACTTTAAACTATGGAGTATAATAAAAGACAAATCTGTGAAATAGTTAACATACTCAAACTGCACTTGACAGGATACTGGCACACTATACCTAAAAAGCATATCGGCTTTCAGTGACAGAGGAACAGCTAATTCAGTTTCAAACTGGGACTAACTTTGTCTGCAAAACAAATAGGAAGTGTAACTAAAAGAGGGGATAGCTAGAATATCCTTATATGTTTAGTAACAATTCAGCAATAGAGTCCTGTGTAAAGAGATACTGCATAGTGACAATGACAAGAATTATGCTGTAAGGAGGGACACGGCACACCCAGAGGCAAGATTTCCAGTGCTAAGGATCATTTGGAGCCTAATGTAGATACTGTAACCAGCAGTATAATTCTAGTCCTAGCCTGGCAAATTTGATAACAACTGATCCATAATTACCAGGCACAAACAGTGTTTAATACAAAACAGTTGCCTTAGACCATCTGGATGTCTATTTACAGAGCAACCAATTTGTTGCTGTACCTAATGCAGATTTCATGATTGCAAAGTGATGCAGTGGAGAGTGAGGGAGCAAGATGGAAAATGCAGCCCCACTCCTGTGGATGCTCCAGACATAGGAACAGGGTAAGCTCCCAAAGCTGCAACAGCACAGGAAGAACTGAGGTGTAGGGGGTGTCCTGTCCTCCCTCCAAAACTCTAGCTAAGAAATCCAAGCTAAAAAAAAGGCACTAATAGTCTGATAACAGGCATTGCATGTCATGTCCTTGCTCCATGGGCTTTTCTTCGGATAGCATGGGGCTGTCAATAAACAACATACAATTTATAAGAACACAAGTCTTTACACATTTTCAACTGGATCCTGAAAAAAATACAGACTTTCACAGATTTGGTTGAAAATTAGACTTGCCATTGCATGATCTGTCTCCATTTTTAATTTATTTGTTAACTGAGAAATCAATGAACTACTACAACAGTGCAAAGGCAAACTGCTCAGCCTCAGCTCTCCATTTCAGCAGTGACTGGGGAATAAATCCACTGCTGGCAAGGCCACTAACACATAGTCACATATCACCCACAAGGATGAGCCCTCCACGAGCCTACGGAGCTTAATGCTGACAACAGGAATACAGGGACTGCAAGGTCAAGCCACCAGCAATTTGAGCATGTTGGGCAAAATAATGCCATTTTAATTGTGGATGAAGAAGGATTTTGGTAAGATAATTAATTTCTTCTCTAGCAAGGTTTCCCATAGAATTCTGTAGGAACCATGGATATGTACAAGGTATGCTACTAGATTCTTAATGTATTAACTAAAAACTAAATGTTTTACTTATTTTGGAAAAATAAAGAAAAAGTCACAATTGTGAGTTCTAGGCACAGCTTAAAACCCAACCATCTGCTTCCTTTAGAACTTTACTGCTATCAGAGGAGCTCAGCATAGAAGAAAATACTATTCAGTCATGAAAATCTCTCTTTTGAATAGAATTACAGTACAAGGATAGCAAAGCAAACAACTGAAGAGGAAATAAATTATAAACATGGACTCCGACCCCATTCTTAACAAACGTCCTGTGAAATCAGCATGGGGGATGAACTAGCCAGCTGGAAGCATGTTTGTAGTTATGAGTAAGATAACTATGAGGCATTAAACATCCCAGTCTCACACCAGATGGACTAAAGAGAATGCAGTATACAACAGCATTCTTTTTGCCAATCAAAAGCAGCACAGAATTGTGTGTGAGTACATGAGACATATAGATTGGAATGAGCCACCACAGCCCTTAAATTTGAACAACTTCAAAACTATAACAGTCTTTCAGATTTGATCCAAAACGGAAACAGGAATTATCAGGCTTCTTCATCCGACCTATTTCCATTCTTAAGAGAGGCAGAGCAGTGTCCCACTCTAAGCTGGTAATTATCCACCTATAGCAGACAAGCATTCTAGGACCTAATAAGTTTTATCTTTCTTGGAAGCTGAAATCACATCTAAATCCTGACTACTGGCAGCAGAACTGCCTACACTGGACAGGAATCTGGGCTTGTTTTAGTTCTAACATGCCTTCCAGCCCACTTCTCCTAAACACTCTTCATCAGTCTATGTGGCCTTTCTGTATTCACCGTGATGTCCATGTGTCCCTTAAAACACCACCCAGTGCAAGCTTCGTCTGTCATGAGCTCTTATCTGCATAGAAACATCAGGAGGAGATCTAAGGTCAAAAAGACACGAGGGAAACGCTGCACATTACCAATCTGTCCTCAGAGTCTGGGGGAGTCTGGCATCTGGGGTAAGCCCATGTCACCTAGCTTTTCCTTAGGCATCTTCCCTTCTCTGCTCTAAGGTGTCCCCTATACAGCCAGTCCCCCAGGTCTGACAGAGGAGTCTGGGAATACGAAAGGGGATGAATTTCTCTCAAAGCTGTGTATATGGGTGTGATGATGACTTTTACTTGTGCACATACGCAGCTCCACTCTTTCAGCTTCTTGCCAATATACATTTCATATCCATGCATGTCACAGGGAAAGAGTGGCTGAATCATCAGCAAGAGGAGCGGGGTCTGTCCCCTTAGTACACCCCGCTGTGCTCACTACACAGCTACCAGAGCTGGAGGGTTTTTTGGAGCTATCCAAAGGAGAGCTTGTACTAAAATGATCTTTCACTGCAATGAAGATTTGGGTCACATGAAGGGAGATATTTTTCAGCTCATTCTTATCCACACTCTCTTCAAAGAAAAGGAACTTGGTCCACAGTTTATCAGCCTCTCTCCAGCCCTCAATGGAACTGCACAATACAAAGCAACTCTAACACCATGCTAAGTGTTTTAAGACGGATTTTATGCAGGAAATTCTGTATTTCTTGCTTGGTATCAGTGTGTCACCAGATACATAAAATATAAATATTACAAACACACACACAAATTTATTTGCAGCAGCAGAGGCTTGAACAGACCTGTTTTCAACTACGCTACTGTAAATCCCGTCTTACCCAAACCCTCCCTGGCTTAATTTAAGGGAGGATCAGTACTTGTCACAGAACCTTATGAAGCTCCAGATATCCAAACTACATTTCGAATATGGAAGCAGCTACACAAATCACAAGAGCAAGAACTCATGACCTTTGATTGTAACTGTCTAATGAGTTCAGTAACTGACATAAAAACTGATCAAGACACACCTATCTACATACTTATTAATTAAAAATTAATAGAGACATCAAAATACAAGATTGGTAAGGTATTGTCACCGCTTACATCTTCCTGAAAGTACCAAAACTATCTGAGTGGCCTTCCATTCCTATTATTTTTCCAAAGGAAAAGATTTCATTTCATCTTTCTCTGCACAGCATAGGCTTTGTATGACTCAGGAGGTAAGGAGAAGAGGAAACACCCTCCCATAGCACATCAGAAAGGAGTGCCTTCCATTGTGATACCACAATTGCTAGAAAAATGCTGTTCAACAGGACAGGATGACACAACACCCACAGACTGGCACCACCCCAGTTATCAGCCCTCAGAGTCTCCAAGATGAAGCATTTATTCCGCGACAAGCAATTATGGCTAATGCTTGACAATGGTCACTGGTCCTCCTCCCAGATAAATGGTCAGAGTTGGAAAACATGGGCTTAGAACAGAAGGGAAGAACTCTGCTTTCAGAGGAATTGGGTGCAAACCATTCATTTTTTCTCTGGGAGAAAAACTTGAATCAGTCTAAGTGGTGTTTTCCAGATCAGGCTGGATGCCAGTTTGCCTTAAACCACCACACCTGCTGAGGAAAAAGTGTAACTTAAACCCTCACATAAAGGTTGGCAATAGTTTAAAAAGGCCATGCATAAATGAGTATAGTTGAACAGAGGGGCCTGTGGCCTTCAGTGGCACTGACAGTGTTGGAGAGAGGAGGAAGGGAAAGCACAGGAATGCTGTGCTGTGAAAGCCTGGCAAGGACCTGGTGGAAGCATCTGCCTTTGAGCTACTTGCTGTGAATCAAGATGGCAGGGTGCTGGATGCAATACAATTTAAAGCTTTCCCCCTTCTTGGAAGCCAGGATTCACAACTGCAAAAAAGCCACATTCTAGTACAACAAAGAAGGGGGAAAAAGCCAAGTAAGATTTATGTTCCAGCTACAGCAAACATTTTCTCTGTGCTTGTTAACAGAGCCACTACAAGTGCGAGACAAATTACAGATGCTGAATAACAAATGGGAATGTCATGAAAGTTTAATGTATCAGGTGACACATGGAGAGTTTTCAGGTTCTGAATCTTTGCCACAGAAGCAATAGCTGGTTGTCGAAAGCCATGAAAACTGCTTACATCGGCCCGACTGACATCCTGCTGAACACCAGTGCTCTCAGTCAGGACTTTTTTTCTCTATCTGCTCTTTGGTTGCAAAATAGGTGTTCTTCTTGGGATGAAATGTAAATTTATGAGAATGAGCCTTTCAAAATGCCCTCCTCAGTGGCCAGGCTCATGTTGCTGTTATACAGAAGGGACCTCTCTCCTTCAGGGCCCAATCAATCAACAATCAGTGGCAATGCCTTTGTTGGTGTCTGCTCTGTGTGGAGGACAGGCAGGTCCCGTGCCCAGGTCAGGCATGACATGCAATGGGCAATGGGCAAGACAGCACACGGCTGGGACAGCACACAGGAGGGACATGACCAGGACAGCACACGGGCAGGACAGCACATGGCTGGGACAGCACATGGGCAGCTCCCAGCACCTGGCAGAGGCAGCTGCTCTGGCTGAGCAGTGTGGGATGCAAAGGGCCATGCTTTCTAAACGTGCACCAAACAGCGCGTGTCGTTCACGGACTCCACCACTCCTAGCAAAAAGCCTAAGAGGGGATGAGATGAGGCAAGAAAAACAAATGCAGTCCAACTCCCAGGAACTGTTTGGTGAATCGTCAGCTACTGGCTTCTGTGCCAACAGCATGGAATGCACTGTGATTAGTGGGGATCTTCCAGTTCACCAGGAACCATCACTGTCACTGTCCAGGCTGTTCTGCTAGATCTGTGCTTCACACCAACATCCCCTTGACTCCATGCATTATAAGCAAACATGAGAACTCACTCAAAATTCATCTTAATAAATACCTGAATAAACCCTTTTACAAAGTAAATTAGTGTGATTTCCTCAGAAATCATGGTCCACTCAGCACTAAAGACATGTCTGTTCCTAGGAGTGGTCCTCACAAAGAAACCATTCTCTGGTCTTCCTAATATATTAAAGAATGCATATCATTATTCATTTCTTACCATCTTTTATTGAATAAGCCTAAGTATGTGTGATATGAAACATTCTCCTATGAAAGGAAAAAAAAAGTGTGAGTTATCCTAAAATGCAGCATATGCCGTAATTTCAAAATACAATCTACAGAAAATACTTTGAGGTTTTGATTCATCTTCACCATATGACTCAATGTTTGGTGAAGAGGGCCTTTAAATCTTAGAGCATTTCTAATTCAGTCTTTCCTGCGAACAGTCTTCCATCCTGTAGCACAATTTCCAAAAATCACAAAATAAATATAAAATCAACCTTTTAATCCCAGATATGGAGAAACACATACCCTGTGACACAGTCCAATTGTCTAACAGCAATAAAATTGTGCTTCTCATCCTGCTGCAATCCAAGAACTTTTTCAGATTTGTGAATGTGTATCTTTATCAGTCTATAATTGCTCACCTTTGTATCAGCTAGTTTATCTACTATTTCAATTACAGAACCATCTCATGACATGTAAGAACTTGGACTATGAGTATGTTATTAATATCAGCTGACTCATCATGCATTTTCATGTCAGTCTTCCCAAAGAAATATTTTGTAGTATGAAGAAGTACCATGTGTCATAAAAATGACGATCCAGAACTAAGAGATATCTACCCATAACCTGAGCCCAGACTATGAAGTGTCTCAACCATTTTAGTAAAATATTAACAGAGGCTGTGGGTTGTTATAGTAAAATGAGAGGCTGCATTGAACGTAATTTCATTTATGGACGTTCAGAAAATTGACATCACGGCTGCAAGGACATATAAATAAGCAGCACAGGGCATGTTGGATCGACTGCAGGAACACTGACAGGAGCATTCTCAGCCCCTCTAACGGCACAGCAGAAACTGGATTTTGCAAAGTACACTGAGAAACTCCTTCTTATAAAGCAGTTTTCTGCGAACATCTGAGAGATTTTATTTTGCCTTCAATTGTGTTTGCAATATCTTTAAAGAAGCATGTGCACGGGAGGTTGTGCCAAGTGCCTGGGAACCGTTCTCATCCCCCTGGCTGTGCTCTGCACCCTCGCTAACATTTTGTTGTTTTTCCCTGGAGGAAAAGTGGCTCAAGAGAATGCACACATTACAAATGAGGTCTGGTACTTCGGAGGGATCTTGGGATCCGGTGTATTGGTAAGTACATGAATTCAAACATTCTTACCTTCCCCCCCCAGTCGTGACTTGCATTGTTGAATTTTCTCAGTACTGCAAATTCCTCTTTGATAAACAAATAAGTTATAAGTGATCCAACAGTTTGGCAATAAGTAACTTAATCTAGTGATAAGAAAAAAAAACCATAAAACTATTATATCTAAAAGAAGATGTAACTTGAATTAATCCCAATTCAAACTGTATTTCTGTTATTGGTAGATGATCTTCCCTGCCTTGGTATTTTTGGGCCTTCAGAATAATGATTGCTGTGGATGCTGTGGTAATCAGAGCTGTGGAAAGAGGTTTGCGGTAAGTGAAAGGAAACATGGCAAATAAAGTAAAAGCAAAATTGTTACGGATATTATATATGTATCTCCCTCTCACAGTCATTGAGAGACCAGACAGACGCTGTCTCAAGTGTGGGACACACAGCCCTGCCATTTGTCTGAGTGCTGGGAAGTGGAAATAGCAGGCTGTAAAAATTGTATTATGCCTCTGATGTTGTGCCACAGGTACCACAAAGCAACAAGCCTTGTTGCTTTTTGCTATCTCAAGATACTCATAGTTACTATCACAATTAAAACTAATTTCTTAAAGATCTGCACTGTTCTGTTTTGCAGAGCATAACAGTTCTCTTTAGACATTTTGTGCTGGCAGTTTTAAAAATTACTCTGGCATTTGGGCACTGCATTCCCAGCTCACTGCAGACCAATACAATGGCTATAAGTGCTTCAGAATTCAAGCAGGGCATTAGTTTTTGTACGATTTAGTTACATATTAGTAAGTAAAAATGAAAACGCTGTAATAGAAAGCCAGAAAAATAAAGACATACTTTCCAATCCATCCCCATTGTACTAGAACTAGCACTGATAAGCACTTGTGAGGAGATAAAAGTATACTAATATGAAACCTGAAGGGAGACTTGGGAAGGAAAAATATAATTATTTGGTCCCAATGTGACCAGGATATCAAAGCTAACTTGTAAAGGGATAATGTAGATTTTTTTTTTAAATGCCCTGAGTTGTCCAAGGCTTCAGTCTTGCTTGTAATCTCCTGAGAAAGACATCGGCTGAAGGGGAAGGGGAGCCTGGACAGGCGGGCCCAGAGGGGAGCAGTGCCATCTGCTGCCGGCGCCCGGCCTGTCCTCCTCAGGTACGGGACATCAGCGCTGGGAAAGCTTTTCCATACCAATGCAGGTATGCTGCAAACCTATTATATATGCGTTACACATTTATTATGCAACTGCAAACTAATATGTTTTAGCTGTTCAGGAGTTGACTATTTGATTGTTAACAGCTGAATTCAGGGAACTTACACTGACATGAATAGGATGCATTTCATTGTTTGAGTAAGAACAAAAATAACGTTATTTTTCTCTTCATCAGATGTTTTCCTCTATAATATTTGCTGCAGTTGGACTTCTGGGAGCTGGATACTGCTTTATTTTGTCGGCAGTGGCCCTAAACAAAGGCCCTAAATGTAACACTGGAAGCAGTTGGACCTACCCTTTCATGGATGGGTAAGACAAGGCAATCAGAAAAAAAGGATATTTTAAGTTTGTGACATGATTCAACTTCCAAATTCATTGTATAAAAATGGGAATTATACTGTTTGGTTAAAATACAGAAGCTCTTAGAACTGCCAGCAACACAGACCAACACTTCGTAAGGCTCAAGAGCACGGATGTAAAGAACAGCAAGTACAATTAGAACTACTGAGTTTCAAAGGAGCCAATAAAGAGAAATGTGCAGCCTCCTCCTAGGTTACTCTTGGCATGATAAGCAGTATAAGGGGATAAATTCCACCTAGATGAATAGAAGTGATATGTTACGAGACACATCCCAGAGTCTTGAGGGAATTGGCTGATGCAGTTGCCAAGCCGCTCTCCATTATATTTGAAAAGTCCTGGCAGTCAGGTGAAATCCCAGGTGACTGGAAAAGAGGAAACATTGTCCCCATCTTTAAAAAGGGTAGAAAGGAGGACCTTGGGAATGACCGACCTGTCAGCCTCACCCCTGTGCCTGGGGAGATCATGGAACAGACCCTCCTGAAAGCTGTGCTGAGGCACATGGAGGACAGGGAGGTGATTTGGGATTTGATGGGTGAACTGTTAGATGGAGAAGTGGTTGGACAGTCTCATCCAGAGGGTAGTGGTCAACAGCTCAGAGTCCAGATGGACATCAGTGACAAGTGGTGTCTCTCACGGGTCCCTACTGAGACCAGTGTTATTTAATATCTTCACTAATGACACAGGCAATGGGATCAAGGGCACCCTCAGCAAGTTTGTGGATGACACCAAGCTGAGTGGTGCAGGTGACATCTGAAGGACAGGGCCAACCAGAGGGGCCCGGACAAGCTGAAGAAGTGGGAAATCTCATGAAGTTTAACAAGACCAAGTGCAAGGTGCTGCACCAGGTCAGGGTGACTCTTGGTATCAGTCCAGGCTGGGGATGAACAGATCAAGAGCAGCCCTGGGAGAACAACTTGGGGGTGCTGGTGGGCGAGAGGCTGGACAAGCCCCGGCCGTGTGCGCTGGGAGCCCAGAAACCCCTCATGTGCTGGGCTGATCCCACAGCATGGGCGGCTGGGAAGAGGGGGATTTTGCCCCTCCGCCCCCTCAGGTGAGACCCCATCTGCAGTGCTGCCTCCAGCTACGGGGTCCCCAGCACAGGAGGGACATTGACTTGTTGGTGCAAGTCCAGAGCAGGCCACCAAGATGATTAGAGGGATGGAGAGCCTCTCCTATGAGGAAAGACTGAGAGAACTGGGATTGTTCAGCCTGGAGAAGGCTTTGGGGAAACAGAATTGTGGCCTTCCAGTATCTGAAGGGAGGTGACAAGATGGAGAGGGACATTTTATAAGAGCATGTAGTGACAGGACAAGGGGGAATGGCTTCAAACTGAAAGAGAGCAGGTTTAGATCAGCTACTAGGAATAAATCCTTCCCTGTGAGGCTGGTGAGGCCCTGGCACAGGTTGCCCAGAGAAGCTGTGGCTGCCCCATCCCTGGAAGTGTCCAAGGCCAGGTTGGACGGGGCTTGGAGCAACCTGGGCTAGTGGAAGGTGTCCCTGCTCATGGCAAGGGGGTGGGACAAAATGATCTTTAAGGTCCCTTCTAACCCAAACCATTCTGTGATTCTATGATTGGATTGAAACTCGATGGCATTCAAATAATTATTATCTTTATGTCATTTTATCTTGGCTATGGCATTTGGAAGTTACCTGTTCCTCACGCTTCTCAACTTACACGTGTTCACTGTCATGTATATTTATCACTTAACCCCAGCAATCTCACTGCTCAGGCTGAAGTCAAGACACGTTTAACAGAAAACAAGACATGTTCAACAAGAACGAGCTGGCAGTGTTTCTTGCATAACACACTACAAAATTATAGTTCAGGTTAAAAAGAAAAAAAACAAGAAAACAAGAAGTATAAAGGTGTATGATATACCTTATTTGTTCATGGGCCAGCGAGGGCTGGAAACCAAGTCCCTTTGTCTCTTTCTGGGAGTCTTTGGAAAAACGTGCTCTGTTTCAAACATAGTTTTGGTTGCAGTCAAGAAATCACTTGACAAGATCACAAACAAAACAGCACTAACAATATGCAGAGGAAATACAGTAAGTAGTTACGCAGTTCACAATTAAATCAGAATGTGAAGGTAAAAATTATGGAAAACACTTTGACCTTTATTTTAGATGAGGCATGTTGAAGAGCAAACGCTGTTCTTTTTAGCTTGGTGGGCAAGAGGCGACTTGTCTTGTAGCATTTGATGTTTTAGTTTTGGTAATTCAGTTGTTTTGATTTTATTTCAATGTACTTCCTTGTTCCCAACTGTAGTTTGAGGTAATGGATTGCATGCCTGACCACCCTTCCATCCCCAACAAAAAATGCTGTAATCGAGTAAAAACAGCAAAAACACCCCTGGCAAAACACTGGCACAGATAACACCTATTTGGCACACGCTTGACTATGATCTTTTCTTCCAAGAACACCAAATTGTTCAAATGTCTAAAAAACTTGTCTCCAGTTGTTCCCTTCTGATGCCTTGTCTTTTCAAATCAATTGCTTCAACTGATCTAGAAACTAAACTGAAATCATGTTCTAGATACGTAGCACCAGTGTGGCAATGGAAATTCTTGCCAAAGTGAACAGAACCTCGGCCATGACACAACCTGTCAGCTGTGAGAGACCCCTCGCTCTGTGAGCTAACATTGTCTTCTTCCTGTTTGTTCTCCTGTAGGGATTACCTCACTGACCATTCCTTGTGGAACAAGTGTCTGGCACCCGAAAATATTGTCGTATGGCACCTGACCCTCTTCTCCTTGCTGCTGATCATGAGTTTGATCCAGGGTGTGCTCTGTGGTATTCAGGTGGTGAATGGGCTGTTTGGAACCCTCTGTGGGGACTGCAAATGCTGTGGATGTTGTGGGGTGAGCAACTGATGGTTCTATTATTTTGTGTACTGACCAGTTATATGTACATCTGACTAGCTGACAGTCTGAAAAACTAAACTAGCCTTCATCCAGTGCCACAATCATGTTTCCTAAAGTACAGCCAAAACTGTACGCTGCTGCCACTGAGAAATAATAAAATCCTTTCAAAGTCACAGCAACTAAATTACCTCCATGTTTTTATTCTTCCAGGGAGATGGAACTGTCTAAAGAATATGAATATTGCAGACAACCCTCCTCACCTTGGGAGATCCCTTCTGCAGCCCTCCACAGAGCAGCCCTGAGATGCACTGGCTCTGGCTAAGAAGATGAGAATGAAGGGCACTTCCCTTCACCAACATTATGAAGCCCTGACTCCCTTTCTAGCCTTCGTGAAACCCCTCATCGTGGAATAAAATAAGTGAAATTCAACTCTCACATTCATACTTATTTTTGTAAAACAGCTTCCATTTAAAAAGAGCCTATTCTCTGGCAAAATACAATTTTGGGTTACAATTTCTATTCAGGTCCGTTACGTAGCTTGTAACTCCTCAAAGCTTCCAATCTACACGAATGCAAATGCTATTTATTAATCTTTTTTGCAGAAGTTCAAGTTAGCTGTGTTTGGCATAGTGCTATGAAAGAGATAGGAAAGGCAATAGAGAGCTCAAAGGCAAAAATACCTTTCAGAAAGAACTTTTAAAACTTTAAAAGAAAAACCTATTTTCCAAAGAAATCAAGAAGGAAATAAGAGGGACTGGAGACATTTGAGGGGTTCAAATCAACTGCTTCTACACAAAATTTCTGAAACAAATTTTCACAAACCAGAAAATGTATTTCATGTACTTTATATCTATGTTAGGGATATCTGAAGAACAAAGTACTCAAAAGCACTGCGAGTTCTTGACCCATATGTAAGAAATGTTAAATAGCTTGATTTAGGTACTGAGAGTTACATTAACTGAGGCAAAGTGGCCTCAGTGATACATTGTGCAAGATGCTAAATTATAAAAACCCCTCTTTAGAAACAGCTGTATGTCCCACCTGTTCTACTGCACTGCGCAGGAATTTGAGAGCACCCTTTATATCGCCACCCACTGTGCAACCATCTCACATCTATTTCATCTGTGGTGACAGCTGGCCTGCACTTCATCTTGCATTTGTCTTGTTTTATTTATATGAAGCCTTTGGGGACGTGGAATGTTTCTCATCAGCATTCAACAAAGGGATGGGTGGCTGCATAGTTTACAACTTTGATATATTAATAAACAGAATACATAAATCTTTGTGGGACATAGGATAAGAAATAACAGACAGCAAGCTATGATACCTAAAACCAAAACAAACGGGTGCTTCATGAGTTAGTGCTTCCAAGAGACATCCAGCTACATGGTGGTTTTATAACACGAGCTAATACACAGGAGATATTGACACAAGGCACACACATTTCATCTGGTGATCCAGACTCCATTCACACCTTGGCCTGGAGGTGTATCCAACAAGGGAAAAGGAGCTGAAGCAACAGCTCAGCTGAACTCGCACTTCAAAGTGGCAACAACAGTATTCCCAAATCTTTTCAGTTATGGCTAACATCTGAGGCTGTCCCCTAGCACTTAGTTTCAGTGTCAGTTCTGCAGTAATTGGAGATTGCTCTGTGTTTTTACTGAGCTAAATGTCCAGTGAAATCAAGGAAAGTGATTGATCATAGATCCTTATAACAGAGAATGAAATAACAGGCCAGTGGTGCTTCTGCAAGAGAAGTCACAGTTAAAGAGAGGGCAGTGCTAGGCAGGAACAGAAGGATGATGGCAAGAGAGAAATCACAACCAGGGATAACTGAAAGTGTTAAAACAGACCTCAGGAGCCCTGACCAACTTGAACACCACACTCCGTTGTAGCGTGTACAAATATCAACATACATACAAAAATACAGAAGCAGAAATCCTAGTAGCAGAAAGGAAAAATATTATTATTGTTCGTAAAATCTCAAGACATGCTCATGTTAACTGAAGCTTATTCACCCATAAAAACTGCCTGCTTAGTGACCAGATGACCAGAGTACTGAGAGCACGGCAACTTTGACATTGTGTGGCACTGTTTCAGCCAAGAGCTTACTTAAAAGGAAACACATCGGTTATTAAACAACTCAGAGTACATGTGGAGTGTACACATGTGATTTTGAGCTCACGCACTTCAGCATGATAAAACTGGTGTCCCTGCACAGCTGAAGTATATACAGTTAAGAGTTCTCTTCATTGCTCATCTCCAATAAATAGACTGCAACAAAATGATACGTTAACCACAGCACAGTGTGACTTGTCAGGGAATGATGCATTATTTAACTGGCAACTCTCTGCAAAAGGTTCATTTCTAAAATAGTGAAGTAACATATACTTCACATATACCTCAAAAAAAATTGCTCAGCCCAGAGCAAGGGATGTTTTCTAATATCATTCCAGTCTTGAAAGCTCATTACTGGTTCCCAGTTCAACTTTAGCCCCCCCCTTCATGGATTCTACATTACTCATGGTATAACCAGCAGCAAGGCAAACAATGGCAAACCCTGGAGCAACCCCAGCTGTCCGAGGGTGGGAAGGCTGACTTGTTCCATTACACGGATACAGGTGGGGTCTTTGCCACAGGGGGTAGACACTGGTACCACAGTACTGAACATGAATAAGAACCCAGATAAAACACTTCTGACCTTTTTTCTTGCCAAATTACTTTTTCACTAGATCAGGACACACTGCTTTACTGAAATTACAAAAGCTCTGCCAACACAATGGGACTTTCTTATAGACATCTTCACCTGAGAAGCAGCACCGTTACCCTCCACCTCTCATTGCTAGTTTGCTGCAGGACTCTGCTGAGATACAGACTGCCCCACCTGTGCAGCCTAACAATCCAAACCAGGAAGAATCTTCAGTAGGCGCTGAAGATGACACAATTTGCTCATTAACTGTGCTAGTTAGAGTAATTTATGGCATCATTTGGAAACAGGTCTGTGCAGAAAGCGGCACCAGTAAACGTCTCTCCCGCTTTGTCCCGTAGGCACTTTGCCTCCCGCGGGGCCGAGAGCCCGCTCGGAGCCTCCCGGGCCCCGCGGGGCGCTCAGGACACGCGACCCGCGAGATCTCCCGCGGGTCGGACCACGGTCACGGCCGCCTTCTCCTACCTGCTGCCGGCCCCGCTCCTCCGCCCGCTCCTCCGCCCCGGCCGCCGGCTGAGGGCGGGAGCTGCCAGCCCCGGCCCGGCCGGCCGGAGCGGTGTGAGGAACCTCGGCGGCCCACCTCCTGCCCGGCCTCACCCTCCCGCTCCGAAGAGAATTCTGGACACAGCTGTTGACAATGATTCTTGTTTTCTGAAGAAAACAAAACAAAACCAACCCCACCCTACCCCAAAGTTTTAATTTTTCCGGGAAATTGTGTGTGACTCCAGCCATTGTGCTTTTAGGAATGATGAGGTACCTGATGGGGACACGAGCATTGTTAATAGTTGAGGGAAGACTGAGGTTTTGGGGACCAGCTAAGAAAGACTGTAATAGCACTGCTGGTATTTTCATATACCATACGCCCTCCGAACGGGCCTCCATGGAATGCCGGAGTGATGTGCAGCCGCCAGCCCGGGACAGACACCGGCTCTGGGGCTGTGGGTGCGGCCTGACCTGCACTGGCGTGAGGGACCCATGGAGGGCCCGCCCGGGGCTGCTCTTCCACCCTCCGTCTGGGGCAGCCGCGGTGCGGGCAGGCCTCTGAAAGGACGGGGATTTTCAGGCCGTACCAACCTCAGGAAATCGCTCCCGAAGGAGTGGTTTTAGCACAGCTCCTGGGTAACAACACCCAGCAGCAGCAAGGCTGTAGCGAGCATGGCTGAGCAGCTTGGAAGGAGAGACCTTCTGAAGTCTTGTGAGCTGGTACCATTAGGAACAAACTGAATGACCTTTACAAACACACATTCACTATTTCTGCCAAAGAAACCTGATTAATATTCCTGAGTAAATAAAGCATGAATTAGCAATCACGTCTCCAAACACAGTCAGAAGCTAATACACTTGGCATTTATGTTCGATGGAGGCTCCAGATCTTTTTTATGTAAATGCAAGATACCGTTAAGACACATTCTAACAATTAACTTTAATAAATTATGGAAGAGAATGATTCAAGAAAAATTATTAAAATTAATTAATAGTAACAGCTGAACTGGATCTTGAATGACTCATGTCACGTGCCCTGACAGTAAAGACCAGACATTCAAACAGAATCCCAGGATGTTTAGGTTTCATGGCTTGTTCCTAGGAAAGAAGACAGGTATTTTCTTAATGCAGAATTTAAGAAACTTCTTGAATAAGGGATCAGACTTAAGGCACTTTTTAAGCCCCCAAAGCAGCATTTAACAGCCAATGGACTGAGTGCTAAAGATTCTGCTTAGAGATAACAGTATTAAACAAATCATAAACCAGCACTTGTGTTGTTAGTGAATTATGAATTACAAGGTGCCACTAAAAGAAACAAGTAATGGTGGCACTGGGGAGTATGTTATAAGCATTCCAAGTAAAATTGTAACCACCACTAACAGCCATAACAACAACTACTAATAAACTGAAAGATAACGGTAAAATAACCATTTGACTTGCTAAGTACTAATATTTTTATTCAACATTTATGCCTTTTTCACAGATTTGTATGTCTGCACCTTTATTCCAAGCAGTGTTGTACAGTTCCCTGGGAAGCACATACTAAAACCTGCCAAAAAACTAAAACCCAACAAAACAAACCAAAACATTTAAAAAACCAATATGCATCCAAAAATCTTTCAAGTTCATTTGTATTTGTTTTTCATGTACAAGATCAAAGAAATAATTTAAAAAAAAAAATCCCAGAATCAAACCCTGGATATTACAGTTTGATCTGATTGTTTGATCTCATTGCTTTTGATACATACAATCTATTGCAAGTTACTAAATATTATAAACAAATGCTCACACATGTCATATAACAAAATTAAAAAAGTAAATAAAATAGTTAAAGAACTAGCATGTATGTGGATGTATATATTAGGAAACAAGTTTATTTGAACACCCACCCACATTTTTCTGTAATTAAAATAGACATTTAAATCCTTCCCTTCCCCCAAACAGCATTTGTCAAAAAGTCAGATCCAATCCCTCCCCAAGTCACATTCTAACAGTATTACCAGAATACAAACTGTAATTAACAACATCCCATTACTTCAGTATCACCAAGACTTACGTATGCCACCCTCAGGGATGGTCACGGCAAAACTGTCCAGTTGGCACACTGGTTGTATTTATACTACAAATAGACAGTGTACATTTAGTACAGTAAATGTTCAAAATCTCAAATAACACAGTGAAATATTGTCAGCAATAAATTTATTTTCATATTACACATGCTTTGAATACTGAAAAGTTCTGCCACAACCCTGTTTAAAGCCAAAATCTTTTTAAAAAAGAGAACATTGAAAAACATATTTTGTTGTTGCTACACTTCACCTGATACACCCTCTCAGTTACAAAAATTAGAAGCTGACAGCATAAAGAATCACTTTTAACTTAAGCACAATTTGCTTCATGATTGAGTAAAGATCTGACCTAAGATTCTGGCAGCTGTTTCACCCTGAAGTGTTGTTCTGCACAGCACCCTCCTGTTTCAGATCTGCTGCTGGTTTTTTATGGAAGTAACATGGAAACACAGTTTATGATTGCTTTACCGTTTTAAGGTCTTTGCACCAAGACACTCAACCACCAGAAACACCAATGAAAAGGAATCAAGCTTGCAGGTTCACAATTCTGGTAAATATCTGATATGACTTCACTAGAAAGCTGCATCAGTCTTCCCTGTAGGAAGTACAGCCTTCGGCTGACAACAGTGAGTGGGGCCAGGCAGGAATCAGCATTCCCAGCAGCCCAGAGCCAACCAGCTCGGAATAGCTTTTATTATGACAAACTCACACGTTCAATGGTGCAGACTTGCTAGCAAATGAACAAACTGCATTCTCTACCCATAATCTGCTGATGAGCACTATCCTCTGGATCACACCAGCACTCAGACCTGGAGCTGCTGCGGGTCCTTCCAGCAGTGACAGCATCAGCTTCTCACACCAACTGAGCAGTGCTGGCAACCTGGCCTTGCACGTTGGCCAAAAGACCTCCAATTCTTTAGTGCCAGTCATGGCACTAAAGAACAAAGCCCTAGGATCATCTGTTTTTCATTTAGGCTGACAACCTGAAGAAATCCTTAAAAGAGAGAGATTAAACCTAATTACAGTAATACTGGTCAGCCCTGCCCGGTCCCCTGTTTGTTGGAAAGAAATGTTGTGCTATCTCAAAAGTTAGCACTAGTAAAAATAATTAACATGCCCCCCCCCAAGTAATAGCTCCTCCAAAAGAGTAAAAGAAATGCAATGCCCATTCAGTAATTAAATTCTGTGCAGACACAACCCTGCTGTAACATCTCTTTTTCTATTTAAAAAACCCCAAACCCAACCAAAAACATTTAAAAAAGCTACTTTTCCCTATGTAATAAAACTTCACAACTGTAGGTCTTTGCCTTCCATCTTTTTTCTAAAATGTCAATATGTGTGCTTTTTATTTTCCATCCTGTGACACCACGTACACCCAGCAGTTCACCACAGACGGGGTTGTTTATTGAGTGCTTCAGTTACGTTTTTCACTGAACACCAGAGATCCATTTGCTGTGTCCCTGTCTGCAGCCACCCTTCCCAGCAAGGATTTGCATTTTTTACCTCATCATTTGTCTTCCAAACCTACTCTGTATTACCACCACTTCATCTCTGACCTTTTCACCTACCTTCACCCAACCAGATGGAAAAAAGTCTTTAGTGATCAATATTCTGGCGCATCAGTAAGATCTTGTTAAGTGTTATCAGACGTGGTAAACACACATTTACACTTAGTGCTACATCTCTTCTCTTTATATAGCCTGGGTTAAGCTTAGAGAAAAGTTTTAATGCCTTTCATAAACAAATCTATTTTTCCATATAAAAAAATGTAAATTCATAGATTATAAATAAAACAATTTCAAAATATTTAAGAATTTTCAGGACTTCATTTGCATTTCAGGGGAACTGCAAGCTTAATGTCCTTGATGCCTTCTCAGTCCCAAACCTCTGGTAAGGAGGTGTTTGTAGGCTACATAATAGGTAGAAACACAGAGCACGTGCCTCGTGTCCTGCGCACCAATTACAGTAATGAAAGACACAAGAACTAAGCAGCTTTACCAGGCACGTCCCAATGCTGCTTCAGCAGTACCCTGATAAAGTTACTGCATTTTTTCATGTATACAACTACATGTATTTTGACATTGTCAGTTAAAAACATTACTGAAAACAGTATGAGGAAGGGGTTTTTCCCACTATGTATAACATTAACGAGTTGTGCCACATTTTCCAGACCTGACTTTAAAAGAATATTTTTTCACTTAAGATACTTGCCACAGATTTTATATATATATAAAAAATTGTTTGTTCATGTGTTAAGTTACAAAATTGTAGTGCTTAATATAATAAACATAAAAATCTAAGAATTTTTTTTAAATGCTTGTTTATAATACATTGCTTTGTTGTTAAAAGGCAGCAGTCAGTACCAGCCTGGTTTATTTTGCAACAATATTTTAGTGTAAAAGGGTTGCTGAACAGTTCTGGTACTTTCAGATTGGAAGTATTTATTTTCTGAAAACTATACAGTAATATACTGAAAAAAAGAAACTGCTATAGTATTGTTTGTGCCTTTATAAATATAAAATGATAATTACTATGGGTCATATGGATCAGATTTAATCTGTATTCCATACAGCACAGTTAGTTACTAAGATCTAATAAAAAAAGATTTTTAAGGCTTAAGTAAGTTGATTTAAAAAAGTTTCTGATACTATTGTCATAAACACAGTAATAAAACTGCTCTCCTGGCCTGATGCTGTGCATGTTTTCTGAACCAACTGACCTAGCAGTTAGCTTTTGTGGTTCACAAAGGGTCTGTGATGTCAGTCAATACCCAGGAGATCAGTCACGGACATGCACAAACATCAGCCACTTTCTGTCCTTAAAGTGAAACATTACTGCCTGGTCTGAAAAGGTAAAGAAGTACACAGATGTCTAAAGTAGTGTGCTTTTTAAAAAGAAATATATATGCATATATGTATATATATGTATATGTGTGTGTGTATATATAAAATACATATTTTATATTTAAATTGTTATCAATCAAATCCAGGCAGAGATTAAACTGATCATAAAGACGACGTAGCAAAACTCATTAAGGCAGTACGTTGTATCTCTTGAGGATTTTCAGATATTCTGCTTCTATCTCAAGAGGAATAAGAAATGTGAATTGCATTGTAGGCCCAATCAGCATTGCCTGATTACAGCCAGGTAAGGAAGGGCTCATTTTTGTTGAGTACTGACTCCACATCATTGAGAATAGGGATCAAGTCTTCTGACTCTAGAGTCCCAAGATCAACATTTGTTCCTGGAAGACAGTCGAGGAAATCAGGGAAACGTGTTTGTTGTGGATTTATGTTCATTGTTGTCTGTGGTATAGTTTCTCCTAGGAAAAGTAAAGAAGAATCTTTGAAATACCAAACTGTTCTTGTGGGTAATTTAAAACAACAAAATTGACTTAAAACAACAGAACTGACTTAAAATTCAGACTCCCCCTTTCCCATGAACACTTGTGAGCACTCCTACCACCACATGGGATAGGAGTTACTCAAAACTGTATTTGCAGAATGCACATTCTTCTAAGAGTACTCTTCACATCCTTGCTTTGCTCTCAAAAACATGAAAGGCCCTTTCAGCAGTGCCCAAAGCACCCAGCTCTGGCCTTCCACTTTGGAGGCAAGGACGGTTCCAAGTTTGTTCCCTGGTCCGCCCAGGGAGCAGCAGAGGAGCCTCATGTACACATCCATCCTGTTCTCTGCACCAGGGCAATGCTGTCCATGGGGAATAATTGAAAAACATGCTTTACAGCAATTTAGCTCTATAATAGTACTTTTTTTTAAAATAAATTAATAATAACAAGCATGGAAGCCTTTAATAGAGAAACCTTTCACTCTCTGCATAATCTAGAACTTCTGATGACTTCAAAAGGAAGTTTAGGTGAGGAAGTTCTGAGAATTCCACTCTCTGGAAAAAAGCTTGTTGGTTTTCTAGTAATTTATTTCAGTATTCTAAACACCATGAGGACATTAATATAAAATAAATACATACCAAAACCTAAACTAGCAAAATACATTCTGTTTGAAGGCAAATCCAACTTTGCCACTGTAAGAGATGTACTAATGAGACTGATTTCCCAGAGTTAGAAAATGCAGTGATTTGTACATGTAACCCAAGACCAGGTTCTTACTCCTCCTACCTTGGACAATGGCATGAAAACAGAAATTAAGGCTCACGTTTTTCAACTTTACTCATTTTGTTTAATATCAGTCTAAGGTAAAAGGGCAGAATCTGGACTTAAGCTAAAGCTGAGAACCTTCTGGGCACCAAGCACCTTCTGGGCATTTCCTCCCACAGTCTCAGGCTGTTCTCTCGCATAGGAAAGCCAGAGATTATTGTTCAGTTATGCAATTACAAAACATTACTAGTTATAGCACAAAGTTATTAATATGACTATACTTTAAGCTAAATCAGAATATTCTACCTGTATCCATCTCATCTACGTTGCTGAGGAAATCTTCAGGTGTTGTTGGTATACTGTAGCATCCTAATCCCAAGCCACTGTCCGAACTCTGTTCCCTGGAATGGTATGGCCCACTATAAATTGAAACATGAAAAAGCCTCAGTAAAGATGCTCTGGTAGACACAGTCCCTGAGCACAGTGTTGGAAGAGAGCACAGGAGGTTCCATTTTAAAGTTAGATACTGAGTCATTAAGCCTCATTCTCAACTGTTGGCCACTGATTAGCCAACATCATATTTGGGTCATATCAGCCCAAATAACAAAGCAATTGCAGTGAGGCCACTCTTAAATTTTGAAATACACACACACATATATATATATATATAAAAATATATAAATATATATATATACACACAAACCCAGTTCTGATAGCCTAAAAAATTGAGTGTATTAATACTTAGATAATATTCTACATAATGTCTTCCACATACCCCAACAGTACAGTTAAAACCATCTGTCACAATTTATTAATTTTTCTAAGATTCCTTCTTGAAGCATAAACTGAAATATTTTGGGTCAGCCATTCAGCCACATCCCCTGTTTATAGTGAGTGCAAAAGAAGATGATACAGGAACTACTTTAGAGATACAGCTTTAACAGTCTAGAGAAGGCAACAGAAGCAATTGCCTAATGAAGAAGGAACTTGCCTGTTCAAGAAAGGATCGGATCCATTATTTGTAATAGGCCTCATGTCCTGTGTCATGGCAGGGGTGTTCACAGCTGTCTGAACTGGGACCATGTTTTCCGAGTCCATAGGAAGTTGTCTGCATAGAGCAGCTTCCTGAAAAGGCAAATAAATATACAAGAAGGGTTATTCCAACAGCTCAGAAGTACTGCAGTCTTGTAACAAGTGACCACATAACATATACACAAGAGGAAAGTAGTTCTGAAGGATGTCACTGATGACTATTTGTTTACACTGATTTGAAGAAAATCCTGATGTAGACAGACAGCATCTCTCACACCCACCTGTGCTGGATTAAAGCCCCACAGAACCTCTGTCAGTTTTACCACATCTGGAAGCCAGTCCCAGAGTTCAGCAACCATAAAGTACTGAACATGCCAGAAGAAAACTGCTGGAACCAAGACTGTGACCCAATAATCTTTAGGACAAACTCTCTGCCTCATAATAAGCATCTGCCTCATGACCTGTCTCATGTCTGCTGTCTGCAGGATGACAAACAAGCAATCAGAGACAAAGGAAACTTGTTTCACAACTCTTCTTGAAAGATAAATTCTTCCAGCATTATCTCTGCAAAACACCCATGACATCTAGTGGTGCAGAGTTCTATACAGAGGTCGTCTGGCTCCAGCAGGATGTTCCAAACAAATAAGACCTTAAAATAATCAAGCTGGATCTGTTTTTAACCTAATTTTTCAACTTTTTTTTTTAATGAAATAAGCAAAGTAAATATTTCACTTAAATCCTAGGAGAAAACTTTTCCCAATGAATCAGTCATTCATTCTCCCAAGTAGAGAAAGGATTAACAGGTTGTTGAGTCTAGAATATGATGTTTTACTATGTTTTCAATTGATTCTTTTCATTGAGGAGGAGTGGTCTGATCTCTTCTTTATAATAAAATTATCAATATATTTACTGATAAATTATAATTTACATTAGATGGTTTCATTATTTAGCAAGTGTTAAGAACTGTCTGAAGATTCTTAACAGCTTATGCACGAGGAGGCTCAGGGGAGACCTCATCACTCTCTACAACTACCTGAAAGGAGGTTGTAGCCAGGTGGGATTTGGTCTCTTCTCCCAGGCAATCATCAGCAAGACAAGAGGGCTCGGTCTTAAACTGTGCCAGGGGAGGTTTAGGTTGGATATTAGGAAGAAATTCTTTACAGAGAGGGTAATCAAGCATTGGGATGGGCTGCCCAGGGAGGTGGTGGATTCTCCATCCCTGGAGGTTTTCAAGATAAGACTGGATGTGGCATCAGTGCCATGGTCTGGTAACCACGGTGGTAGTAGATCAAGGGTTGGACTTGATGATCCTGGAGGTCCCTTCCAACCCAACTGATTCTATGATTCTATGATAGGTCATGTATATGATTACAATGGTGATGTTTCTATTTAGAATTTAATCATCTGGAGTCTGCGAAAAAGCACAAACCTCAGAGAATGGGCAGGTGTCTTTTTTAACTGTCTACATGCAGATATTCTCAGCACTTTTTTAAAATATAAGAATAACAGCTACCGCCACACAAGATTTAGACAGACTTTCCAAAGCAAAACACTTCTGAGGTGAAACACCTGCAGCACCCTCAAGAAAAACTCACACCATCATTTACAAAATCTAAGTTCCTGTCTCTTCTTTGTTGCAAGAAACATGACATTTATACTTGATCTACTCTCCCTTGGGGAATGGTATGTCACCTCCCGTGTCTTTATTTCAACATATTGCATATTGCTTGTTATATTAACTCCATGGGTACTTTAAAATGTGGAACAACAGACTCCTGCACATTGGAGTCAGATCTGACTGGGGAAGAAGACAGAGCACTGGCTCCACCATACACGATGTATGTTCCTCCTCTGCTGCAGGTCATTTGTTCAGAAGTCACACTGCAGTTTTAGTACTGTTAGAGATGTCAGATTCCTTCACCTCTTTGACATTATCACAGCAATGATCAGTAGCAACAGATCAAGTACACAACGCCCAAAGATGCATGATAGCCTGCTATGTCCTGTTCTCTATTCTAAGTATGACTACAAGGTTTTTAAGAGGAATATTTGTTAATCCCCTATCCTAGGTTAAAAAAGTCTGGCAAAAAATACCAGAGACTTCCCACACCCTCTGAGCAGCAATGTTATTACAGCCTCAGCCAGACTAGTGAGCTCTCAGTCTTTGAATGCAGGAGGGTCCCTCCCCTTTGGCCAGCAGAGACAATCTCTGGCATTCAGTTGAGAAAGGACCAAATGTCCTTAAAGATCTGCTTGGCGCTATGGCACATGCTATTTTAAAAACCCAAAGAGGACTTTCAAAATGAATAACAAAATAGAGTAAATTAAAAAACACCACCGTATTCTGACATCACAAAGCCATGTCAAAAAGCTTCATCAGTAGCTATCTGCAAAACTCTTTAAAAGCTTCACAGCACTGCAGTGAGCTGAATGATTCAAAGCCTCTGAACACAGTTCTGATGTAAACTTCTTTTTAGCTGTATGCCAGACAAATGCAGGAAATCTTTGTCACATTTCCTGGAACCCTCCTTGGCAGAACTAATCTGAGCTCCATCCTTAGTTGCCAAACCCTTGTTTCCAGCTGGAGGAGATGAGTGAGAGCATTTTTATATTGAGTTTACATTGCTGATCGCTGCAATTCCTCTTTTGCCAGTCCTCATGCTTAGGGTGGAAAGCAAGAGATGTAGACCTTGCCTGTGCCACCAGTAAATCAGACCCTGGGCCAGTGTGTGCTGTGAAAGGAGCACAGAGGGGCATTTTTCTGTTGAGGCTACAGCAGGCCAGGGTCTACTCTGTGAGGACAAAACAGCAATAAATGTTCCTCTGCATTTTCCCCCACTGCTTTTTCAGCCTCTTCTGAACTGCTGTAACTTTCTGTGGATGCATTTATGCAGTAGAATCCCCTGGATCAGAAAGGAGCCTCTGAGAAGCGTTGCTTTCAGTGTTCTCCTCCCAGCTGGGCATGCTGCTCCACCTCATCAGCTGCTGCCAGGAATGGCTGTGGGGAGCCAGCAGCTGCTGCTGGGCTGAAAGGTTTGTGACCCTCCAAAGAATCCTTCCCCTCTCACTCAAACACTCTGTGCCTCCTCACAGCTGCTGGCAGCAGTGTACACACTTACTCAGCATTCTTCCCTTAGATAGGTTACACTAGAAAAGCAAAAACAGCGGTGGAGGGTCAGAGTGGGAGTAACTGTACTTGGACACTGGCAACTCCAGAGGAGTTCATCGCGTCCTTCTCAGCTGCCAGGGTTCAGGATGCCCAGGTTACTGGCAGGAAGTTCACAGCATTCTGTTAAGAAGGATGGATTTTGCATCTTGCTTTCTTCCCTAAGAGCTACACAAGTTCTGAAAACTTTAGTACTGCAAAGTAATGCTGTCCTGCTTCATGCAACGTGGAGCTCCAGCAAACACCCCAGGGGCAGCGTGTCCCTGGGCATAATAAGCTGGAGGCTTGATTGAGTACAGCACAGCTGCAGAGTGCTGTGCATGTATCACTTTCAAAGGCAGCAAAGCAGGGAAACCAGCCCTTGAGTACAACTGTTTTGAAGCTTAATTTGCTCTTGTCCTGAAGCAAGAACAGAGCCAAAGAGAGTAAAAATAGCTAAAAATGTTGTTAGCATGATGACAATGATGACTAAGCTCATACCAGATATCCCCACTCTCTTCCCACACCCATTTCTATCACGTTCTGAGCTCCTGATGGCAAAGGTATGCAAAAGACTTGAGACTACTGCCCATGTCAGAAACCACCACCTTGATCTTGTGAAAGTTACTATTTTTAAAGGTACTTAGAACTGCTAACTGCAGCATTTGCAAGGCCACAAATAATAGTATTCTTCTTGATAGACTGTACTTCTTTCATGCTGTTGCTGAGAGAAACAGGTTGTTTTTTTTCACTAAGGAATCTGATTAATATGTCATGCAAACACAACATCACTAGTGGAGTCATCCATAACAAACAGAACACAATTGTTAAAACTTTATTTCTTTTAGGCAGTCTAAAGGAAGTTAACATATCTATTTTGTACAGTGTGAGTCATTATATAGAGCTGAAACTTAAGAAATAGAACAATAAACAAAACATCCACAAATAACCAACTCTGGCAAGTTTTCAGATCAGAGGTATTCATGTAAGACGTGAATGTGATTTTATTTTAACTCAAAGGCAAAGGGCACAAATTAAGAGAGTTGGGATCAGAGTCAAGAACAACTCTGTATGTTCTGCCTTTATTTTCAGTGAAGCACGAACATGGTTTCCTGTGCAAACCAAGCTAATCTGCCAATCAATCAGTGGTAGTTGCTCTAGTTGCTCACAAACAGATGCAGAACAGAGTTTGGTTCTTACAAGACTATTAGACTCGGTAAGAAAGACTCCAGCTCTGTAACTTCTGACTGATGACCATCCTGTGTTCTGTTCAGTGCTATTTTAGAGAAAAAAATGAAATTATCTATTTATATTAGCTTTTCGGCTATCCTTACCTAAAACCATGGTTAATTTTGGCATAAAATAACAGCGCTACTAACTGTACTTGGTAAAAATTTGGATGCATTGAACTAAAATCTCTTGAACAAAGTAAGAGTATCCTTGGCGTTACCTGTCGCAGTAACTCCTCCTGACGCATCCGAATTCGCTCCCTCTCCATCTGGATTCTCTGGAGCCTCAGCTTCTGCTGCTGCTGCTGCTGCTGCGTGGTCAGCGTGCCGGGCAGGGCCAGCAGGGCAGGGGGCTGCGGGGGGCGGCTCTGCGGCGGCAGGGCTGGGCTGGGGGGCAGCGGCACCGCGCTGTTCACTGCGGAGACACGACAGCTCAGCCTGCCTGGGACTGCACTGACACTGCTCACTGACAGCACTAGAGGTACTGCATTTCAACTGACTGAGACAACTACTCCAGCTGGCAAGATATGCACTAGCAATTGCTTAATAAATGATTGTTAATGTTCCATGTGTATCAAACAAGAAAGCTTACAATATAGCGAATATTTATATTCATCCTGGCACGTTCAAATATTTACTTAATGATGTAGTAAATGACATGCAAGGTTTTTGTAATTGAAAATTCCTCCACAAATGTGTATATATAAGCAGTAAGCTAGTAAAACTGTTTTCAACTTAACATTTTCTTTATTGACAGATCTAAATTAATTATTGTAAGAATAACTACCAGCAGATTAACAACTGGAACTTTATCTGTTAGGGTATTCAGATTTGGAAATAACCCCATCATTAATTCCCCACCTTTGGTAGGATATTCCCAAAGTTCGGCAGGGAAAGAACTCCATAGATGGCAGGTGAAAAACAGGACCTTTTGTAAGCAAACCTGAGTTACACCCAGGTAAATCCTTTCACTTGCTGAGAGAAGGCTGCTGCTGAGCAACTTAATGCGCTTAAACTATTAATGTTATTTAAATCAACATCATCTTTTCTGATCAAATTCAGAATCTATAAATCAGAGCAGAATTCTCAGTAGGATGGACATTTTTATTCATAGAACTTCTATGAAAGAAATTGCAAGTCTCTGTGTAGATCCACAGTCAGTCTGGTGCCACCGTGCCATAAAGTTAAAAGGCACCTCAGACAGCAGGTATCACTTGCTTATGGAAACAGAACCCTCTAGCAATGTTTCCCTCTCAGTAACAGAATTGGGAAAAACAGGAGGAAAATGAGACAGAGAGGGGAAACTGCATAGCCTCTGTTAGTACCTGCTTTAATTTTTGAGTCAAATGTATCAGTTCCCAGCAGTGCAATCCAAAAACCATCCAAAACCATGGAGGGAACTGTTCCCTCTTTTCCTTCCCCATCTTCATATTTCCAGTAAAAAACATACACAGTACCTAAAGCCAGTCTGGATTACAAGTGGGAGCCATGTACTGCTTTAAAAATTAATTGACATTTCTGCAAGGATTCTTTCACTTAAGGGGCAGCAACATAATTAACAGAGCTCTTACCTTTTAACAAGAATACTCCAGATAGTAAAACACTCTCTAGAAGAGATACAGTATTTTTCTATCCAAAGGATAGATTTTTATCTTCCTTTTTATCTTGCACTCCTTGTTCTTACCAAGTGAGAACTAAATCTCGACTCATTTCTCAGTCTCAAAGACCTGAACATATTTATGCTGTGCCCATGCCTGACCTTGGAGGATGTCACAGAACATGTGATTGTAAGAAATGGGTTGATTTTAGAGCCTGGATCAAATGTGTGATACCCAAACATTTCAAAATGCTGAACTTCACTCACTTGGCCAGTTCCAGGTTAAAATCTTTATGCTAGACAGTCTTCTGTCAGATCAGGAACTGTCTTGTCTTTCTGCAGCTTCAGTAACACTGGTGTGCAGGCATTCAGCCAGCACAAACTGCTCTGCTGTGTTTGCCAGAAATATTCACATGTGCTCCTATCAAATCTGAATTAAATTTTTCCTCTGGGTGATCCAGTATCACACAGGTCCAGTATGTAGAGACTGTAGAATCATATGATCATGCAGTTATATGATATTTTAGCTGCAGTGGCAAATCCATCTCAAGAAATAATCTGAGTTAAAAGCAGTCCTTTCCATGGAGTCAGCCTATGTGTGGGCAACAAACAGCTGTACTCACACAAATGACATCACACCATCCATCATCTCTTCCAGACCCAGCTGTTCACTCCTGCCCATATGCTGCCCTTTTACTGAGCTGAAAAAAGCTGAAAAAAATTTTAGGCAAACTAAAAAATTGCTGGGAGATAAAAAGGTGTTTTCTGGCTAGATCAGTTCCCAGCAAAAATAACTGGGTAGCCATGAAACTCCTTATGTGCAACCAATGTAGGAGTCCAGGTGGACTATCACACGCAAATGATAGAACCAGGCAAAGCTAAGTAAAGATTAACAGCCCGTACGATGTGTTTGGGATGCATTCAGGGTTAGGGCTTGAACTGCAGGAATATATTTGTCATGGCTATTTGTTGCCTTTGCTATATAAAATACTCCCTTCTTCATCATGTTGCATCACAACTGAAATTATACATGCAAGAAGGAAAAGAACGAGACAACAGGCAAATATGGAGGAGTACTTCTCCCTCCCCAATAATCCTCCAAGTAATTTCTTCTCATGGGGACAGGAAAAATATTTTGGTCCAATGAACTCTATACCTTGGAGTAAATTACTTTTCCTTCAAGCAGCACTCTCCACTGTTACATACTGTGAAAGATGGAAATGTTAATGGTTAATGACTCAAAACATTCACCCATTCATGGAGGCTGCAGGGTGCTTTGCTCAGGCCAGTCTGCATCCCTCAGGAGGGAGGAGGTGAGCTTTTGGGTGTGTGTTGGTGATTTGCACAAGACAGAGGGGATGAACACCCACCACCAGAGGCTACAAGCCAGGCTTTGAGCCAGATAAGAGGCAGACCCTGTGGCGACAGGATCATTTTATCATACCAGGTGCTTTTTATCATACCGATTGTCCTCCCTTACCCAACTCTCTCAGTTGTAAAACTCACCCTCCTCCCCTGGAAAGGTCACATTCACCTGGGACATTCACATGTAGGCTGGAGGGTTTTCATCCCTCCTGATGGGGTAGAACTGGCTCAGCAGCGCTGGCATGAGAGGCAGCTCTCATGTCTTAGAACGTGTCAGAAACCATCAAAGACCCCCAAAGTGTCCCCAGACTAATTTCTGATGCCTTTCACCAGAGGACTGAAAGCTTCCCCTGCCCGGGGGAGGTACCTGGGTGTTCCCACCTGAACCAGAGCATATTTTAACCTGTTGTACTTTGTGTTTTGGGAGCTTCCCTTCTCCCCCCAATGGATCAGGAGTGTGACCATCACTTTGACTGACAGACATCGAAATTGCAAAAATCTGGTCTCATTGCTGGATCCATGGGTGGTGAGATCGTTCTACTCTAATGCTTGCTGCTTCTTTCTTTCTCTTCCCTTATACATTTTCTTAAGTGACATTTTTATGCTTTCATATTGCTATATTGCTATATTACTATAGAAAATAATAACCAAAACAGCTACATACCTGCCTTCCATTGCAACCAAATTGTTCTAAAATGAACCCTACATATATATATTTACACACACTGATTGATAATTTAGTGTTGTTTCGCTCTAATCCACCCCAAGGCATCTATTAACAAGAACCAGGGTTACCCCTCACCTTCTGGGGCAGGTTGTAACACATACCATCAAAGAACTACAGGAAGCTCAGTACAATGAGTAAAGTCAGCATTCCCATGCCTTGAAACCAGGACTATAGAAATTACATCACACTGAGTCTCCTACAAGTCAAGTATTCCATAAAGATGTAATCATATTTCTAAGAAACAACAAAAATCCATTCTACTCCCAAAGCCAGTTACTTGTATCATCTGGGTTAACTAAAGCTATAGTTAGGGCACACTTTTGCAAGTTTGAGCGCAGGAGATGAACAGTGTAAGGCAAAGACGGAGGCAGGAGCCATCCTCAGCCAACTCTACCATCTGCATTGCTTGGTTCTGCTCCTCTCTGTCAGCACCTTTCTCCTCTGAGGTTTGTAGGTTTCAGTCTCTAGACACAGGTCCATAGAAAAATAGATCTGTTCAGAGCTACCACTCATTGGAATGGCTCATTGATTTAGGTCACAGAGACAAACTTGCTGAAAGTCATTTGAACCCATGGACACCACATTTTCCTCCAGAATATACTGCTTTAAGGAAAAATAGGATTCAGGTAGCTCTTCATTCAGTTTGAATGCTTCCATAACAACCCAAACTGGAGAGACTCAGAAACACTAAGTAAGGAGTCATATATGTGTGCTTTCAAACAAGCACAGATAGTTTTGTTGAGGTATCTGGGTATTTATGAAGCCTAACTTAAAATGCAACATTAAATTGATATGGTGATTAATTTTTTTTAATATAATTCAAAATCAGTCTATAAATACAGAGATGCTAAGGCCCAGGGTTTGATCCTACCAACTGCATAACAGCATCATTCCACTTGAATTACTCTTGAGTGCAATCACAATAATGTCCCATAAGCAAATTCAGGACATATGAGGTCTATTTTGTGAAGTCAAATCTAGTTTTTGGATGTGTGCATGCATACATAACATGCACGTTAGGTTAATCTGGCATAGCTCACAATAAATACTAAATGGAAATAAGAACAGTATAAAACACAAGACTGTTAGGTGATTCTTTTTCAGTATCTATTACAGAAAACACAATTAAACCAAAACCTGGGGAATTCTGCAGCACTTCCCACAACAACTGCTGCATTCAGCTGCTCTAAAAATACATCCTAAGCGTCAAAATATTACATGTGCAGTAATAAAACAGCTGATTCTGGGAACTAGTTGGAGTAATTAAATCACGACAATTTGCAAGTGCTCAACAAGTGAGCCTTCAGTTAATGTGTTAAGTGTAGGGCTTTTCCTACACCAGCAGTTCACACATGAACACGTGGAACGTGTTCTCTGCAAAACAGCCTGTTTAAATGGTGCCTCAGACATCTGAAAAGCACTGCCCATCACCCTCCTGGGGGCTACTGGAGCCTGGGCCATATGAAATGCAGCAGATTGTCTCCAGTTTGAAACTCTTCCACAGGACATACCACGAGGCCCAGGACACACCGAGCAGAGGTGAAGTGCTTGCCCTCTACCCTTGGCCAACAGCCACCCTGCAGCCACTGCATTTTCCTCAGCACAGCTCTTGGCCCACATTAGGTGATTTGAGCACTAAAAAGCCTCCATACAGTTTGTGCACCAGCAAACGCCCACAGGCAGCAGATAAACCCTTTGTGTGTGTGGTGTTTCCCTCACTCAGCTCCTCTCACTGTGCAGAACCCGCTGACCCACCGCCTCACACCAGCAGCAATCAGCAGTGGTGAGCTGGAGGCTGTGTGTGAACTGCAAGCGGGGTCTCACACTCAGTAACACGTGTCCCAGGACGAGAGAGGGGTGCAGAGTGTGCTCCTGGGGAGACACAGGATGGGGGAGAAGCTCAAAGAGCTGTTGCCTGCAGAGGAGCAGCAGCCACAGCCGGGCCCGACCCCACTCTGCAAACACAGAATCAATAATGGGAAGGTCTCGCTCTGTACACAGAACTGACCACAGAACATAAAGAAGACAAAACAGTGGAAAGATTTTATTGCCTCACTGGGAAAAGTGTATAAAAATGAATGGGACAGTATTAATGGGAATAATCCCCAAAAGTAATACAGATGGAGTAGATATACTACAGAGACAGTAACTCATGGGTCCTCTTACTTATGAGAAGAGCCTCTGATTCAAGACAAGAAACATCCACAGAAAGGAACACTGTGGCTCTCAGGAAATATTGTTTCTCATAGTAAACTGATCCTAAAATGTCTTTAAGCACCAGGGAAAATCTAACTAAAATATCCAGAAAAATGAAGAATGCTGAACAAGCACATTGGTTCCAGTTAAAGGAGCTGGGAATTCAAAAATGGATAGGCTGACTGGGAATGTGGCCTGGCGACCATAGGAAGGTAGTGGTGAAAATTTTCATATTGTACACAACAGTCCAAGACTGTGAGGAACAGAACCACTTTAAAATTTTTGGTGCCACAAAACCCTTGGGCACCTCATAGTTTTGTGTAAACGTAGTGTTTGTTGGTATCAGGCATTTCCAGTGAAAAAGTCTGCAATTGCACAGGCAAGCCCAACGCTTCTGATATTAAGCAATCCAAGGACACTGTGCAGACTCCTGACTTAACCAAGACAAATTTCTTCCTGTTTATGGTGCTAAGAATAGCATCCAGCATTGATATCCTCCAGATAAGCCAGGAGTGAAACACAGTGAATTTTCAAAATCTTAACTCTATGGTTTGTTCAGGACCCAGATTTATCACTGATGCAGATCAGCCCTAGCTGCATGGACCAGGCGTGGACTAGTCCTGGGCTATCTCTAGGGCCAGTCTGGGTCTAAAAGCAGCTTTTTTACATGTAGATAGTGCAAAGCCCACATAAAGTCCATGAAGTTGCAACTATTTAGTTCACATCTCAAGCTAGACATATGTAATTTTGTTTTACCAATTAGATGAAAAATGAAAGAATGCTTTTATTGCTTTTGTTTGCTTTTAAATTAATAATGATATTCTAGTGAATTTGGTTTCTTGACATTGTAGGGGACCTTTCTTTTGACTTTGCTGGATATAGACTAAGCAAGGATTATTTTGTGGGCAAGGGATTCTGCAAGTTGCAGAAGCCAAAACATGCAAGTGTAAATTATTTCTGACATATGCATTGAACTGATTGTGCCAACTTTTATTATTTAAGTATCAGAAGTGTCTGGATGTAACTGTAGATCTTTCTGCTCTGTTTATAGGCAGCCCAGAGCCGAATTCAGATAAACTGGTCAGCACCAGGTATCACACAACACATTTTTCTGATGAAAAACAAATGTCTACAGAGGTTAAAAAAAAAAAAAGAACCCAGCCATATTATAGTTCTGACTTAGTCACGACACTGTGGAGAAAAAAAGACTGGGCTGCCCTCCTTTTCTCTCTCCACTTCAGCCAACAAAGAACTGCTTGTTTCATTTATTTCCCAGAAACAGCATTAGCTTTCCAACAAGGTCAGCAAAAAATGCTGCTTTTCAGTTCTGGTGCATTTTGTTCCAAAAATCTGTAAAGTATTAAAGCAAAACGTTGCCCTATCCCAGTGCACAGAGACTCCTTTATTCAGATTTCTGAGCTGCAAATAGCTATACAGAAATTTCCCAACAGTTTCAACTGTTAAGTTCTGTGATATTCACATTTAACTAATCTTTCCCATCTTCAATGACTTAAGCTTAAAAAACCCCAAACGAATGACCTGCAGGTGCAACATCAAAGCTATGAGTTAGCAGGAAGTTATTTAAAAGATTAGAGATTTACTCTGCACACACTTTTAGCAATAAATCAGTAAGAATAAATAATGGTGGGGGCTGCTTGAGTGTAGACAGCTTTAATGCTAATGACTAATTATTGATGACCATTAAAATTTGAAATATTTATTAAATTACCTTTACTTTTGTTTTGTGCAATCGTCAGCTTTTGCATTTCATTCACTTTGAAACTATGGAAACGACCCTCCACTCTTGCACTGGCACATGTTTGAATTACTAACCTTGAGGGGAAATGATTATACCAACAGGAACTTCTTTGTGTCAAAATTAAAAATTACTAGATTTTGAAATAATGCCAACATCTCTCTTGAACACATCAGATTTACTGCATAGTCAGTTGCTGGTTTAAAGGTGTGTGTCCTTTGAGACACCTGGATTTAATTTACCTGGAACTGAAGTTAATTCCTACTAGTCTCTGGAACTATTAACCACTGTCCTTAAAACATAAATAAATTACTCCATTTGAAATCTGATTGATAAATTACTTGTTAGAGGCTTTAATTGCAAACAACCAAAACCCCTTCATTCTTTTGAGAGCTGCATCACAAAACTCTCATTCCCACAGAATGGGCAAGTCCTCTACAACGCTTTCAGGTCTCCTGTAAGTAATCACCAGCAGTAGGTGCCAAGATTATTCATGCCGACCACAAACAAGCTGTGTTTGCTTCTTTCAGGATATCCAGTAATTAAAAATGACCTGGAACAGGAAGCCTTTTCACTATGCAGGTGGTGTGAAGGTACAGGCTACACGGAGGGAAAAACGTTCCCCTCAGTGTCACAGATTTCTATCCAAATTTCCAGCCAACGCAAACCAAGCCTTGCAAAATCCAGACCATTTCATGGATGTTAGTTAATACTAAAATACATACCACCTGGTTTTGAACACTTTGGGAGTTTCTGCATTCTTACCTCCAGAGACTGATTTTGACACAGTAACTAAAACTGCCTTCTATCATCCTTAAACAATAGTAGCTACACCTCTTTTATCACGGCAGGATATGGAAACTCTGGTTCATGTGTTTATTGCTCCCAGACAGGATTATTGCATTGTTTTATTGCTTGGATTTCCTATCTGATTTTAAAAAATTAAAGCAGAGGCAAAGTGCTATAACTCCCAGTTAAAGTACCATGAGCGATACAGCTGAAAGCTAAACTTAGATTCTTGGATGATATTGTGTTAAATAACTAGCTGTCAGTTTAAGAGGCTCTTCATAAAAAATTCTATTGTGCAATACCTGATGTCCTTCATCTTAGAGAACCAGTGATTTAACAGTGAAAGTCATGCCTGCTTGTATCACTTGGGTCATGCCTGCTGGGGGGTCTTGGCAGAGGTAAGATTCTCTTCTTCAGTAGGGAAAAACAAAAATCAAATAGTTCTTCACCTGGAGTTTGATACAAAAAGTTAGTGTGGTTGAACTCTCAGGATCAACACATACACTGACACTAAACAAATTAACATCGGGCTTTCCACTGTGTTCTGCCTGAACTGCTTGATCTATAAAATGGAGATAAATATTATCAGCTTCTACCAGATATGGATCATTTTGTTTTAATTTTCTTATACTCTATATTTACATGTGATCTGATCAGGTGAAAGTGCAGTGTCAAGTGGAAACTAAAGTATATGTAGCACCCTTCTCCCTCTGCCAGACATTCTTCTCTGCTCTTAAGTGTGTGTGTGTGTGTTACACATTCTGATGCTGATGGTACAGCACCCATTTCCTTTGTGGTGCCAGTCTCCTCCCTGATGAACACATGAGAACTACACCAGGACCTTCTCCTCTGTCACAAAGGATTTCTGCACCTGCGTGCACAAAGCCCTGAGCTCCTGCTCTGGTGCCACTGCTGACCTTGCTTTCAGCAGGAGGCCAGGTTAGAGACCTCACAAGGCCCCTTCCCACCTGAGATGTTCTGTGATGGACACAATCTTAACTTGTTGTGCAAGGCCTCAGCTGTGTGGAAACTCATCCAGCTGCTCTCCTTACCTCAAAACAAGCATCCTCACCTTTGTGAGCTCACAGCATTAATAGTGATCTCCCAGCAGCTGTCCCTCCATTCAGTACACTTCATAGAGTCCACAGGTTCTTATCAAACCCCTCTGAGGATGTCACTAGCAGATAACTGATAAAACAGCAGCACAGAGATAAAGTAAAACAATCTGCTCCAGAGTACAGGAACATTGGAAACCTCAGAAACTATAACAATAAGAATATTTATGATTTTTTTCCCTGAAAATGGGCATATTAATGAACTTATCTTGACAGAACCTAAGAGAATATATAGTTACGAGGTATTACGTCAGTGTACAGAATTAAGAGAGATCCGGTACATTTTCTGAAGGCAGCATTACCTGGGCCAACAGACACTATGCACTAAGATAATGATTTATGAGTTGTGAAATCATCCAGTTATCAACCATCATCATAGAACAGCCCCAGTCAGAAGGGACCTTTCCATACTTACATGGAAAATAATTCATCACGAGGGAAAAAACCAGACAGGGTAATAGATGTCCCAGTTCTAACACATAAGGGACCCATGCAAACACAGTTCTACTAATTTCTGTGCTCCAGCCCTTGTCACTCCCTCCCTGACAGTCAGGTCATGACTGCAGCATTTAAAAGCCCTTCTGCCCATCAATCCTATCTCTGTGCACAGTTTGATGAGTCACAAAAGTTCTCCTGTGTACCAGAAGGGGTAAAGCCAGGTATATCTTTCTGAGATTGCTGGTCCTCGACTGTCCACTGTGAAGAGAGGCCAAGGGGATGATGGGGGCCAGGCATCAGGGAGTGTCAGGGACATCCCACCCGGCTGGTGGCTTGAGTCAGACCAAACACCCCTCTTAACCATGGTTTCTAGTTGGATAAATTAAAAGCCCCTGTCCACACCCTAACAAACTCAGAGGCATTTCACAAAGTGGCAGAGTGCCCAAAACTCTCAAACCACCAAACTCTGGGCACTGCTTAGCACACATCTCAATCCCTCACGTGGGCAGAGTAACTGTGCCTCCCAGCCTGCAGCTGCTGTTTGCTCCGAGGCCCCAATCCCACCTCCGACTGTGTCCGACGGGGGTGGGCCACTTCACCCACAAGTATTCTGAGGTTTTTTGCAGATAGTCTTTTCTTTTAGTATGAGCTTTTTAAGGAACTCACATATAAATTCAGGCTAAATTCTACAGAAAACATAAATGCCATTAGAGGGGTTTATTATTTTACGTCAAAGTAAGTTGCAAACTGTTAAATTGGAAAACATTTAAATGAAGACCAGATTGTGCTCACCCACTGGATGAAAAGTACGATCACGAAAGAAATCTCTTTAAAACAGTTTGAAGGAAGAAAGATGAAAATAACAATGGATTTGAGTGTTGCATAATGCAGAATAGAGAAAGACTACAAAACAAGCAGCATTTAATTAAAAAATGTTGCAAAAGAAACTTCTGTAAGATCTTATTTTCCCCCTAAATTTTGTTACACATAGCTCAAAATCATTCCTCACAATCTTCTTACACCAGGGAGTGCCATGAAGGCAGAACAGCATCTGTAGCTCGGACTCGGGCACTCCCACAGGAGCCTTTAATCAGGGAGCCTTAGCTCGCTGCACTGCAACTGCTCTCCCCTTCCTCCTGGGCACAGGGAATCCCTGGGAATTCGTCTTCCTATTCAGGGACCTAGACCTGATGCCTAAAATAAGGGTGTACAATAACCCCTCCTTCCACATATGGCCCTTGTGTGATGGGCGAAAATTGACTGGCAATAGATAGTTAATACCTTATCAATCAGCTGAAAAAGACTCTGTTTTAGAATGGGCAGAAAATTAAGATCTGTGCAGATTCAGCATCACAGTCAATGTGATTTCTGAAGTCCTTATGAAGACACAAGAAATACAGTGTTTCTGCTGGTTCTCAGTCAAAGGCTGATTGTTTCCCCTATCGTTGCCAACAACAAGACATACAGTTAAAAGATTCCTATTAATGTTGTATTTTCCTTAGTATATACATCTACAAACTGTCTTAGAAGAATAACAATGGTAAAATGTTAAGAAAAAGCAGACTGAACAAGCCTGAATATATGGTAACCCGCAAGAATATGCTTTCCATCTCTGTGACAAATTTCCCTTTTCATTCATGAAACTGCACTGAATTTAGTGGTGGTGAGTAAATAAGCACAGAAACTTGCCGAGCGAGCTGCATCAAAGGAAGAGATCGCTTCTGATGCCTTCGTTCTATAACATTTAAAAGGCAGTGCTTTAAATGTTAGTATGAAAACTAACACTGGTGAAGTGTGTAGCTTCATGTATAGCTCATGAATATACAACATAAAACCACAGTAAGAAAAAAGGTAGAAAAATACAGCAGTTTTTTAAGATATGACTACTAACTTCAATCAACTTTCACCATGTGCTTTTGTATGCCTCCAGCACAAGCATACTATGATTTGGTATCACTAAGTCACACTCTGTGCTTTGATGAAATGTTTGTGCCTTTGTACAATACCCAGCAAATATTGCTGAAAGCAGTTTATAAACCGAAGCAATAAGTTGTACAGAACAGACCACATCCTCCTCCTCTTCATAAGAAATAAAGCAAGGAAAACACATGTGTTAGTAATCGGAAGTGCAGACCTGAAACACTTAGATCCTTTTTTTTTAAGTGGCACATCTTCAAAAGAAAAACTTCTTTTAATTCCTACAGTACAAAAAAACCCGCTAAGGCGAAAGACAGGTGCACAGACTTCATTTGCTAAAAAGTCACAAAATGAGGGCCGGAAGAGTGGCTTCGCTGGGCATCCAGTTCCCCCTTCTCCTCTGATGTCTGTGGGATGTTGGCACATTGACTTCTGGCTCAGGGGTCTGACTGCCAGGCCAGCACTGCTCCCTGCAGCCCAGAGCAGACCCAGGAAGGCAGGTTTAGCAGTAACATTGCTGGCACCACAGAGCAGCAGAAGGGCCCTTCCTTTTGGCTATGGCAAATTAAAAATAGACACATTCTACTTTAGTGCTGGAAACTGCAGTCACATGTATTTTAAACTGCCATATGAAGTATTCAGAGGCTGCTGTGTTCTGTTCAGATTATTGCAATCTTTCTGTGTCATTTCTGTGTGTGTATATATGCATATACACACACACTTTCTAGATTAAAACTTTTAAGATATATTTTTCATAAAATATTGTCACAGTGTGTTCAAAGAGGTGGACTGGAAAATCAGGGACTGTGATGCTGAAATAATATGATGCTGGAAGTGCTACTCAGCTGTGCAAACAGATTTGCTTGCTCCCAAAGCATCACAGCATGCCTTTGAAAGCCACCGGAATGAGAAAAAGTTCACCAAGACATATTGACAAAATGTTTTCTTGATTAAACAAATATGGAGACTCTGTAAATTTCTACATACTATTTCTAGCGGGAAATTTAATGACAGATCTGAACCACTATGCCAAGGACTCCATAAATACCTACCAAAAAGTGGAACTTCATCATATATGTATGTGAAGGATGCTGAATGAAATAGAGTCTGCATTTGATGTGACAGATTTTGAAGTCTGTGAAAATGCCCTCTTTGGGCACCTGAAGTCCCTTCAAGAATAGTCTCTTCATTAGGTGTACACTTTTATTTCTAACTCTTTGTATCTCAAGTAAGACCTTCCTCTAAAATTCAGTATACATGTATTTCATACAGGATTTGGTTTTGATTCACTTCCACTAAGCAACTGAGGGGAAAAGCGTGCTGTACACTGTCCTGATTTAGGGCATCTCCTTTGTTTTTTACCTAGGGACAATGTAACAGATGTCAACATAAGCAGAGGAGTTGGTGTGAACAAAAAGCCCACTGTCCTATTCTTACCTCTGGGCCACTCCAGCACTGCTATAAACAGTGACCCACACACAGCTGGTTGGAAGCCACAGCAGAGCAATTGTTTCACCGTGTGCTGTGACACTCTGCAGACACCCTAACCTGTCAGATTTTACACAGGTTTCTTCTGCAGATATCCACCCTCACTTTATGATTTGCTACTGCCCACTAACTCACAGAACACAACCAACACTCTTACTGCATATATTCCAGCAGGGCAGGGGTTGAGAGAAAGGCAGAAGAAAGAACTGAAGTTAATTACCTCAGAAGTCAGCCTAGGTGTTTCTTATAAATATAAGACAAAAGTAAATATGTATATTGCACTACTTCTATTGGTGACCATTAGCAGACAAACATTCACCATTTTCCTGGCATGTGAAGAGACATGCCCTGATTAACCACACTGCAAGTGAATAATCAAGAAATCATGAGATCGACTTACCAAAAATTAACCAGAACAAGAATCTGCTGTGTTTTTAAGACTACCTATTTGACACAGTTTTGTGATCTTGAGCCTGCAAGCTCATCCATCTGTTCTCATTTTCTTGAGCAGTAGAAAAGTTAAAGCTAAAGAAGTGAAATATTAGGGAGTATTGGTTTTTTCCACTTATATACTTTCTTTAAAATTTTCAGGTTTAATGGCTTTATTTTCACTAAGGTTCACATCTGGCAATGGCAGACTAATGTAAGTTGATTAAATTTACACTTTAAGTGCTAAACAGGAATATCAAGGGAATCAGACCACTTATAAAAAGTTTGTAGGTAATTCATACTGAAAAACAGACTTTTTGCAAGTTGCTTCCAATGCAGAACCTCATTATGCAAAAACCCTACAACCATCAAAAAACTACCAAGCAAACCATCTACATCCTCTGACCTGAAGAAACACAGAACTAGCTGTGAACAGGTCATCCAACAGCCTGGACGTGACACAGGGCTTGTGAGGGCTCTATACCACCTCAGAATGGAAAAGCACAGAAAGAGCTTATTTTTTTATGTTTTCTATGTTTAATACTATATCAAAAATTTGTCACAGAGGCTCTAAACTAAAATGCATGAGATTTAGAACTTCACCTCAAACAGTACAAATTCACTTGCTGCCAACTCTACAGAGGGAAAATTAAGTAAATGAAGGGGAAAACACACTGTTAGGTCTGACAGCAAAATCAGAGCTACCTTCTTGAACCAAAAATTACTTTGATAAGCAAATCAGGAGAAGGTGTCTCTCCTATCTCTTTTGTGTTTTCAGAGAGATGTCATCCAGTACTCACTGAGATTTGGCTGAGACATTGCCATGGGCCTCTGTGGCACTCGTGTGGCCGTGGCTGCAGGATGATGGCTAACGTGATTCAGCGGCTGGTTCACAGGCTTTCGAGGATCTTGCCATGTTGTAATTTTTTCTATGTGACTGAGAAAGAAAAAACACAAGCTTAACAAAATAAACTCAATATATTATATACAAAGTTAGGCATAATGTCATTTTTTTGCTTTTCTTATCCCACATCTGTCTGCCTTTCTCATCTCACTGTAACCCACTTGAAATTATCTATTATCTGGTCATTTATTTTTTGCTTCTGATCTTCTGCCCCTGCTGTTTTAACTCCTTTTGCCCTACTGTTGAATAATTACTTTTCCTTGAATAACTGGTGAATTCTATTGTGATACTGAAAATCTGTAATACACTCATCTTCCAGATTATTCAATTGTCCAAAAGTTTTTTACTCTTGTCCTACCAGTCTTCTTCTACATACTCAATATCTGGCCATTCCTCACTCAGCAATACATAGTTGTCTTGCTCTGCGTTTTGTAAAGGCAAGTGTTTGTCTTGCCAAATCCAACTGCTTTGTTCCTTCCTACACCATGAAAACTAGTCTGTCTGTACGTCTCCAAGAATACCAGAATATGTTCCCACTATCAAACCTGGCAGATGACAGCCACCTGACTCATGTGTAATCCCCAATTTCTCTATAAAGGCACTAACGGATTTTATTGCAATGTAGCCAGCAATGTACCTGCCCCTCCAGTAAGCAGACCCTCATGTATGTGTATTACCCTGAAAGCAATGGATTTGTGCATAAATCCACATAGATTTTACAGGAAGATGACTATAACAATGATCACTGTAAAATATTTTTGACCACAGAATTCAGTGGGGAAGGAACTGTGGTTTTGTTGCAACTGAGAGTTAACACTGAAATGCATTTGTTTTGAAAGAAACTTATCGGGACAAGGATTTTAAGGATCAGTGTGTAATTCCACTTGAAACAAGAAACAAGAAAAGGAACTGTGTTAAAGAAATCAATAGTCTGGTATCTATTAAGGGACTGCCTGGCTCCAAGCCCAACCAACTAACCAGGCCATGGGTTACTGTCTGTACTTGGATGGGTTCTCCTCTGTTAGTTTTTTGTTAAAAGAGTCTTTAAGAAGAACATGTGAAGAAGAATAAAAATTTAAATATTCTGTGTCTGGAAAATCATTTCAATCCAACTTTCATGAAAGCAGAGTGTAACATCATCTTTACTGTGCTTAGTCTTGAGCTTGTAATTGCTTTTGCTGACACTGGTGGCATAGCTACCACTGCTGTCACCACTTCACACCCAGCTGATAACCAGAACTATTTCACAAGCAAGTTTCCATGTATATTGTAATGTATATCTCAGGTATTACTAAAAATAATGTGAATTACAAGCAGAGAAAAAAAAAAGGAATGTAAATAGAAAAAAGTGCCACTGTCTTTATTTAGTCTGTAGTCATTTTCTTTTTCTAATATTTTACATTTAATATACAGTTCCCAAACCCTAACTGAAGATCCCACTTTCAAGTCAATGCTTCTAAGTTTCTAAGCTGCTGAGTCACTTCCTTTGTTCACAGCTTCTGAAGTATTTGTTATCATTCACAATGAAACCACTCATCATTGCTTCTCCCTAGCATTAAAACACTTTATTCTCCCCTCATTGTAAACCTTTATTATATTCCAGCTTTTCTTCTTTTTACTTACATTTCAAGTATAAGAATTATTGTATATTGTGCATGAAGCCAAAGAGCCCCAAACTTTAACACTATCTTACCTCATCTATAATATTTAAACAGAGAGAATTATGTAAATATGCAAGGAACTTTTATTACTTGCTTTTATAAGATTCTTTTTGAGGCATAGTCAAACATATGAAAAAGCAGCCCCAAACTCCATATTCAAATTCTCACTTTCAAGTTTTTTATGAGCAATTTTTGCACTTCTTATTATATATCCTAGTGTCAGAGTAGGCCATTTCTCAACAAGGTCTTCATTCATAAATAAGCAGGACAGGAAAGCAGAGTTAATCTTAGCTTCTATTTCTGCATCACAGATGAGATGATGGGGGTCTCCATAGGCAAAAAAGAAGTTTCCATGTTCTCACTAAAATCTGGGAAAGTTAAATATTTACAACCCAAAGGAGATACACAAGAATCTGTCAACTCTGATGCAGAACGTGTTATCATAACCACGGCCCCAACTGCCCAAATCACGGCATTCCCACCCATAATCTGTGATGCTCCAGTGGCAAATTGCATCCCAATGGTGGTCCCTCATCAGAGAAAAATTAAAGCAAAGCTTGGATCTAAACAGCTGAGTATTTTACTAGGACTTTGTGATTCTGTTCCATCTGTTGTACCTTAGGCTTTTGTTAAATGCCTCCTGTTTGGGTGTCTGCCTCCTGCTTTGAAGTGTCAATGTTCTCCAGAATTTGTGCTGCTGCCATGTCCTGCATTTTTTAACTGCGAGGCTCTAATCCCCCACTTCCACTGCAGCTGTGCCAAGACAGCTCAGTGAGTTTAAATTAGAAAGCAGCAGCATGAAGGACACCAAATGTATTTCAGTGGCTTCTATTTTCAGACTGGTTTTTTCCTAGTACTAGGAAATTCAGAGCTACTCATCTAAAAACGGTTTAAGGAGAACTGAGAAGAATGAACAGATTATTCTGTAAGTGCACTCTCACTTGAAATAACACGAATGAAGAGTCTGCCTAACACTGTTGAGCTTCTTGGGGTCCTTTATTAGGGCTTGGACACAGGGACTGAGTGTGGATTTTGGGACTGAGCCACATCACAGTGAAGCTGCTGTTGCTGAGTGGGGCCTGGTGACTGAGCAGCACCCAGAGCCCTCACGCTCTGACTCAGGAGCCGCCCCAAGGGGACCATGATCCCACTGCCCTGGAGCAGCTCCAGCCACCCCCTTCCAGCTACCCTGACATTGCCAAACATTGGGAAATCTGTTTACCGCTCCTGGAACAGAGCCAAAGCATTGCTCAACCTTCTCTCTGTCCCTCTGCTCCCCGTAAACAAAAACAGGACAAAAAGGAAGTGTATCTGAAGTCAGAGCCCACTCACAGTGCTCTGGCACTGTCATGTGGCAGATAGGCCTTTATACAGATGGCAAGTTTTTTAAATTCAACAAAATTACCTCGGGGCCAAAACATCCCAGTCTATTGTCTGAGCTTGCTCGTGGTACTGCAGTGAAATTTCTGGGAAAACGACAGCCAGAGCCAAGCCCCACACTATTCCAGTAACCACCACCATGCAGGATCCAGCAGCAAAAGGAAACTGTATAAGCTCACAGAATCTTGGGCACCTGTAAAAGTCTGGTATCATCTACTTCCTAAAAACCTTGGTTCTATTATTCTTTTTTAAGTGACCTTTATGTCTTGCAGTCATAGGCGAGCAAAACTTAATATATGAATAGAAATGATTTTTAGTTTTGGAAACAATTACCCTATGTCCAGGTGTCCGCTTCTCACGGAAATTAATGGAATATGTGTGTATATATGACAATGCACTATCAAACTGGGCTAAAAAAGAAAATCCAGGAAAGGGCTGTCAAGGTCCTTCACTATCTGGGATCTTTGACATCGCAGAAGTGAATAAGCTCAAAAGGAAAGACCACAGAACAAATATTCTTTGTCAGTAAACAGGGAATTCAAAAACCATTACTAGAAATGAAATCTACTTAGTACAATCTCATTTCGAAAAACTAGTAAGTCACAAGATTTCAGTTCACCTAAGGAAAAAAAAACTCGTGAAGTGGCTTTCAGAAGCATGATTTTACCACTTTAAGGTAAATGGGGGAAAAAAAGTGTGCAAGTACTTAGTTCTGTGTAACAATTAAGATGAAAAAAATTACTGTGCATATAAAAATAACCTTTTTCTCTTAAGAAAACCTTTGATCTTACTTCCCTCACACACTTCAAAATTATTTCCAGGCCTAGTGTCTGCTCCTAGGAAACTTCAGGAGTAGAAAGATGACACTCACTGTGTATCGAAAAATAAAAATACTGTTTTGGGCAAAAAAATAACTCACAAATTAGTATTTTTAAATGCTTACCAAGAGTAGTTACATTTATTGGTGTGTTTAGAGACCTCCAGACCCACTGCTCACTACAGAAACACCACCAGCTCCCCAGGGATGGCAGCAGCAGCGGTGCCACTCTTATGCCTCCGTGAGTGCCTTGCCTTAAGGGGTGAGTTTGGCCAAGGGTGGGACCAGGAATCTCTGAAGGAGACGAAGAGAATCAAGGAAATTCTATAATTAGGTGGTACTTCACAGCAGCTTCTGGCAGCTGTTGGAACCGGTGGGAGGTCTGGCTGGGGGCACCACAACACGTAGCAAAATTCTTCCTCGCCAGGCGGTGCCCAGCCTGTCACCCCCAGCCCTGCCCCTGTCCCACCAGGGTCAGCTTGTACCAGCACCTGCTGGCTCTGCAGACCTGGGGATGCACTTCAGTCACTGTCATCCTTCTAATCCTAAATGGAGAAGGAACTTATTGTTCACTAAAAACAGTAGGTGAGAAACATTTTAGATTGCCTCTAATAAAAAACCCTGTACATATGCTATGTTCAATAACCCTTGGATATGGAAAAGGAATCTGTGAATGCTTCTTTTTAAGAATCCTTCACTAAGCACTCTTCTTAATTATTAGCAAAATATTTCTTTGTGAATATTCTGTCTTCCCCATGGCTCTTATATGCACAAAAGAAGGGCAGGACATGTTTCAACAACTGCCTGTCTGTAGCAAGCAGTTGGATCTCTTGCTTTGCCATGCTGCTTCTCCCCTTCTCTCACCATGAACTGGAAAATTTCAAGAGCCAAGTTCTGCTCTCATCACAGCATAAAGAGACTTTACAGAAAATACAGCACTATGTCTTAATATCATGCACTCACCTGTGCATTTGATAACTCTAACTCAGTAAAGTAGACTGCGACAGTTCTCATGATGTGAGAGCTTCCTTCAAACACATAAGGGACAGTCACTTCTCCTACAGGTGTAAAGCTTGAAAATCATGCAATGATTTCACTAGGGCAGCCCAATTTTTATGGCTTGTCACTTGTTTACAGCACCATTAAATGCAAATTTAAGTGGAAATGCGACTGAGTTAAATTATGATCTGAATCACATCCTGTTAAAGACAATGAGCTTCACTCTGGCATGAGCCCACACAGAACATGTTTGGAGAAAACCCTTGATTGGCACTGACAGTTTACATGCCAGACTGTGCAGACAAAGCATCAATGTCATTAGGCTGGCAGTTGTCTCAGTCTTTTCTTTCAGCTTATGTTTACACTACACACAAAAAAAAGGAATGTGAAAAGTTTAATACAATGAACACAGCTAACTCAGTACTAGCCTCTCTTGGTCCTCTCATGGTTGTGCATTGTGATACCACCATTAATTATCTAATTACACACTTTTTCCAGAGTGTGCCTGCTTTACTCACTAAATGCATTTCACTATTCAAAGGCTCCATTTCTGAGGTGCTGTGAATTATTTTCTTTAACTAACACACAGCTTCATCCTGTACCTGCTGCAAAATTTTGAAACTCTATTCTAGTGACAGGTGTAATAATCTTTAAAAGATAATGAGTATATCATCACACTGCAACTTCAGAGATCTCCATTTGATTTTGTAAGGCTGTCTCCATTCTACAAATCAGAGGTACAACATATTTAGCAGTGTCCAGTGTTTTCAGGGAGCACTTTGAAACATCTAGGCCCTGACCCTACAAAATAGGTATCGCTTTTGTGCTCAAAACACAGCTTACAATGACTTCAGCCACCACTATGAGTGCCTGGCATATTATAAATCACAGGAAGTCATTGGGGGGTTAGTGTAGGTTGGAGGGGTTCTTACTTTTAAACACATACACCCTTTCATGCAGTTAAATAGAGATAAAAAGCCTTTTTCTTTCAGTGAGCACTAAAACAGATCAACAGAAGATGAAGGACTAGAGCCTTTCTTTAGGCTATTTTGTGAAGATACAATAATTCAAAAAACTATTTTTAGCAAATAATGGGTAAAAATAGCATACCCAAGAGACAACATTCACCACATCCCACTTCATTCCCTTGTAGCTTTATCACCTGTAACAACCACATTAAAAATTATTACTATCTGCAAAACATGTATTTCTCCATTAGCCTGACACTTTCCAACATCATATAAAGAAAAGCTGATAGGGCTAGTTCTCTTCCAGGTATGCAGAGAAGACTGCTATTACCTTCTTTCTCATACACACAAGTGGAATGTACATTTATTTTTAGAAGGGTCCCATCTCCTCTAAAAAGACATATGAGAAATTATGAATTCTTCTAAAGAAAACCTGGTGATGGTGCTACACAAGAACCAGACAGGATAATTTAGACTACTGGTGTCCACCTGGTTAGCTAAGGACAGACACAGAGTGTCTGGCACCGGCCTGTGCCCAGGGCCACGCTGTGGGAATATGGTACAGAACATGGGTCAACTTGGCAAATGGGCAAGATGCTCCTTCCGTGGGACAACACTGTGGGGTGGGAAAATCAGATAGATACAGCATATTTCCTGCTATTTTGCACGGTGCCTTGACATATTGAAGCTTCTTGATGTTTCCAAACGTCCGAGGCAGACCATGGGACACTTGGGCTGTTGGAAATAAAATTTGGTTTAAAGTCTGTTCTATTTTTCTGCGGTTCTAAATCACAAATGATTCCTGAGGCAGTTTCAGGTCCCAACTGAATCTCGGTGGATTACATTAGAGCCCAAAGCAGGCAGCCTACACTGGGCTCCCTTGGCCTGAGGGCACAGCTGCTCCTCCAGGGCCTGCAGTGCCACAGTGACCTGGGTGAGCACCTTGGTTAAAGTGTTGAACCTGCAGAAACAAACCCGGCTGACTGTTTCAGCTACACCAACAGATTGATCTGCCTGACCCTGCAGCCCCATGTGAGTCAAAACAAATCGGAGAAAAATATTTGGAAAGAAGGACAGGGCCAGGCCACTGCTCTCAGCATGCCCTGCAGTCAGGACGAGTCAACTGTGAGACAGCTGGGAGAGTGTCAGCCTATTCCACAGTCTGCCCTGTCTTGTGATTTCTGACGGAGGAGGGAAGAATGGGAGAGATTAACAAAAATCTACAGTGGTATTTTTTACACCAAAATCAGACATCAAAAGACAAATGCTTTATTGAGGTTTCAGTATGAAAAACTTCCCTCTCTGAAAAGGAAGAACTTTGCCCATACTTTGGGCACTTCCAAAACACTCACTGGCACTTTGGAGTGACCTGGTGGAGCCAGTCCGTGTCCACAGCTGTTGCAAAAGCACTCAGGGTGCTCATCCCACTCCCCCGCCCCTACGCCCATGCCCCGACACCTCGAAACAACTGGTGGCACAGCCACAACAGCTGTTCAGCATTATTTCCCAGCCTCAGCAATTTAATTATATGCTGACATTACTCACTGCTAATCAGGAAGGCAAAAAATTTTGCCCTATTCAAAGCCATCATGTCAATAATATTTTGCAAAAATCATGCACACAGTATATACACGTGAAAGGAAAATACCGATTAGGCAGAAGAGCTTAAAGCTGCATGCTACTGATTCCATTTTTGCTATTGAACAGTTGGAAAGAATAAGAACTTATCATTCCTGACATCACTAAAAACACACAAACATAAAATCCAGTATCTCTCAATCACTTCTCCTTTAGAGTGCGGAAATTAAAAACATTTAACAGTTCAACCACTCATTGCTGTGGGAGCTCCGGTGAAGCTCTGCAATATACTGACCTGAAGGTTTAGCTACTCAAATTCATGGCACTTGCTTTTTCAGACACCAATAATGTTTCATGAAAATTTCATGAAGCTTTAACAAGGAGCCATAATGTAATTATTAAACTGACTGAACCACGGACTTTGTTCTCTAATGCATGTTCATCATCATCTCCAATCTTCAAGCTGGAACATTACATCTGTATTTGCATATTTATTATCCTATGGTAAGTAACTTCTTCGGTGAAAAGAGTTGCTCTTTCCCTGAATTAGTTTCAGCGTAATTTGCTACTGAGAAGAGAACTTTGGGAATGTCCTGCTAGCTCCCCTGTAACTGACTGATTCCATTGTTGGTGTACACAGAGGCCTTAAAACACATTAAACTAGTTACACAAATTAAAACAAAACACCCTTTGAATTCTATTGAGAACTTAACCTTTAGAATTTGGATGAAATCCCAAATCTTGGGAGACAGAAAAAAAGGTACTGAATGAAGTTATTATATAGAACATTCTTAAGGGATTTTTTAATGTATACACTATATAATGACGATAATGCATTTGTTTACTCGATGAGTGCCTGTAGCACTTATATTTAAATAGATAGATTAATGATTCTATAAAAACCACGTTTATTTTATTTTGGGGGAAATATAATACCCTGAAGACAAAGTATTCCTTTGTGAGAGATACATGACATTTTCAGATTTGTGCGGTTTCCAAAATTGTTAAATAGGTTACAGAATGAAAGAAAATTAACTGTCCTCTACTTGAGCTAGAAGGCTATCATCAGGTTTTGTTGTGAATGCCTCTGTTTACCAATATAAAAGCCAAGTCAAAAGGGACCATATTTATGAATAGTCAGGGTTTACATACATAAAATATAAAACGCTGCTGTCTTGTAACAAGAATGGGAGAAGTGGCCCAACCTAAAAAATACTCTTTGACAATCATGATGGCATTTCTAGACAACCTGTTATTACTTTAATATATTCTGCATTCCAGTAAAAATTAACAAATAAGCAAACAAGAACCCCCCTTCAACTACACAGAATCCCCTGACAGGGACACAATGAAAATCTTCCCCAGGTAAGAGTGCATGGTAGGACAGAAAAACAATCAGATGAAAACAGGACACAAAACCCTTATGAAGTTATAGGAAAATTATCTTGTAAAGTTGTATTCTACTGCACAGTCTGGAGGCAGAGAAATGTATGATTCTGTAGAATTTGTTTCCAGAATTCTCCTCTTTAGTCTAGATTTTTATGTCATGCTTTGCTTTCTAACTCTGTCAGAGAATCACCATTAATGTTTCCAGGACATTGTGCATTTTGCATGTGCATTAACAAAAAACCAAACAAACAACAAAAAAAAATTCTAGTACCGGTGCCCTTTTGAGCAGAGAATTAATAGGGTTGGAGTAATTATCGTAATACCAACAAAACTTTTTATGCGCTATTTAACTAACACTTACACACTGTTTTCTCTCTGTAATTCGAAGAATAACTTGTCAAGAGCTTCAGCTCCTTGTAATATATTCAAGTACACTTTTGTAAAAGGTTTTTGTTGCAGAAATAAATAATTTTCTATTCCCTTGGTAGGCACATCTGCAATCCTGCCTCCCTTCTGGTTTTGAAATCATACAGGGACCAGCATTTCTTCAAAAGACAACAAAATGGTGTCACCACAGTCTCTAGAATTTCTTTCCACAAATGCACAGCAGTTGTTCTAACTTTTTCCTATGACAAGCTCTCTTTTTCCAGTTCTGCTTGGTCAGGGTTTCCAAACAGTAACACCGACTGGCTTTTCCCAAACAATTCTCCTTCACTGGAAACTGAGCACTCTGGCTCAAAATACACATGTTTTTGCAAAGCAGTTCCTGGTACGGCAGCTCTCAGTGTGAGATCATTCTCACAACCTCAGCTTTCAGGTCAGTACATTTATTAAGCTCCAAAAAGGTCAGAATAACTTCTGCCCTCTGAACTTCACAGGCAGCAATCTTTGCATTTTAATAGGAATGCCAATGGCTACAGCACAACAGACATGCAGAGCCAAACTAGATACTAAAACATATTTTTGGGGTTGTTTTTGCTCCAAGCCCCAAATCTCTAAGTCTTCAGACCAAGATCTATATCATGTCAATAAGACTTTAGCTTGCCAAGGAGCAAATGCAAAAGGATTTTCTTCTATGATTTAGTTACAATATAAGCAACTAAAAATAATGTTTAGGCAACATATTTCATTCAATATATCAAAAGCATAACTATTTAGATTAATAAAATTAGTTTGAATCTACCATACATTTTTCTACCATAATAGTGGCTACGAGGTAGCTAGAATTATTTCAAATATCAAGCCACTCAAATCTCTCAGTATTTTAGAAAATAATTTTTGTTATTGAAAAACTGTCAGGAACAACTTTGTGACTGATACCTGTAAATGCTGAAGTTTTATTCACTTTCCCATGCTTCAATGCATCCCACTTTTATTTTTATCTAACCACAAATTCTGGTTTTTGGTGTCTGCTCTCCTTTCAGTGTTATATGATGTAGAATAATCACAGAATCATAAGACCCACTGTTTCAAAACCTATGTGTCTAAAGTTAAATAAACACTATAAATCTCTTTTATCATGTGTGTTATGTGCATAAGGACATGGCCACGTGGTTACTTGATGGAGTTGTACTGCCCAAGCACTTCTGCAAGGTCTGAGAACTCTCCCAGACAGGGTCTGCACTGACCCACCTGTGAGCCAGTGGCAACTACAACGGGTGATGTTCTTGCAGACAATCACACCAGAGTGGGGGAGAATCCATACCTATTTAAAAAACAGTCAGTCAAGCAGCTTGTCATTCCCCTCCCAATCCTGCAACCCCAAAACTTTTAGATCTCATTCACACAGCAGCAAAAAGACTCCAGACACCATGGGCAGAGAAAGCAGCTATTGGGATGCCTTTGACATTTCCTCTGTAAAATGAATTCTGTGGGAGAAAATCTGCTTCATTTAAATGAATACTGAGACAACCATGACCTTGAATGCATCAGGACTTATCTTACTTCCTCCATTCGGAACATTTTATCACTACTGAGAATACAGTACGGACAAAAGACAATTCAGGAGAAACATTTTTTAACAGACAGAAGGTAAAACAGAATCTTGCCCTCTTCTGAACTCCTCATAAGGCGAGGAAAAGAAAAGCAATCAACCAAACTCAACTGCTGGAGCTAAGGGAAGTGGAGCATGGTTCCTTCCTCTTCCATGTAAGATTAAGAAATCTATAAGAACTTCAGATATTCCAACACCCTCACTTTCAGGACCTGAAGAAATGTCTGATGGATTCTATGCAAATAATGCCAAAACCCTGTCTTTCATCAACATCAGCATCTTCTCTAGTATTCCCTACTACCCATTTAGGGGGTTCCCTCATGACACAGAAAAATTTCCAAGGGTTCAATCTCTTACACGGCATATGGACATGAGAAAAATCCCATCACTTCTTCCAGTGAATTGACTCACAGGAAACAAATTAGAATTGGTCAAATTTCTAATAGTATCTGTTTTGGGTTTACCTGTTTTTATTACCCCCTTACTTTTAATTTTGAAGGTCGGCTTAGAATATTAAAAAAAAGGTCTAATAAAGAAATGGTTCTTTTCACAGTCGGCACTGGTTATCCACTGCCCTCTGCTCACAGAGCTTCAGCTCACGGGTTATGTGCTGTGAGGGCCTCAGTACCTCACTCTACTAGACAAAAACAGGAGCAGGTTATAAATAACCTTTTCAGAAGTTTCTCACAAAACTCTGACTCCCAATATATTGGTTCCAGCTCTTCAGAGAGTTTTAGTATACAAAGGTCAGGAGGTGTCCTACTTGGGCTACTTTTTTTCTTAATGATTCGTGGTGGAGGTGATTAGCAGATGAATTTTTCTTGGACCCTGTTTCTACCTTCCATACAAGCTGACTAGTTCCCATGGAAGAAAAGGCAGGACAAATAACCACAGTAATCACCACAGTTCAGAAGGCTGACCTTTTACAATCTCAAACTACTGTGTATCCAGGAAATCCTGCCAGACAGTCCCTGTTTGTAAATGGTTGGGAAATGTGATCGTGTGCCATGAAAAACAGATGAAAAGCAGGATCTGGTTAAAAGACCAAGTCTTTTCTCAAACAAAACCTTTCCAAAATAAAGAAACAATGTCTCCTAGCTGACAGTTGACCTCAGCTGAGGAAGGGTGACAGTCCTGCGCTGGTGCTCTCTGTGCCTGAGAATTTTAAAACAAGACCAGAATTTCAAATAAGATTTAGCTGAACATAAGGAATTTCTGTCAATTCTGACACTGTAGTAATATTCCAATCAAACACAGTCTATTTGAAAAGAAATCTTTTTAAATTTTAAGTACAAATGTGGACAAGTAAGGCTCCACTTAAGCTGAGAATAATTGTAAAAATATCAGATGTTTAGCAATGTAGGTGCATCTCACTGATTCCCAATGGGTTGCAAGGAACACGTGTTTGAGGATTACTGGCATGAGCATGAGAAGATGGGCTCATGTCACAGGAACACGCTGGGCTGTATTCAAAAGGAATAATGCTGTGATATGGAAGCAGCACAAATTAATGACATTATTAGTAAATCAGTCCCTAAGCCTATTATTTAGTAATGCAAGAGAGTGACTGATCAGGTAATGTTTAGCCTATGCATTTAACTTGGCTAACAAATACAATTTTGAGGGGAAGAGGGTGGTGTGGTGGAGAAAGAGGCTTGCTACCCTCAGAAAAAGTGTGGCTTTTTTTTTTAATGCTGTATCATAGCTACAAAAAATGCTGTCATTGACTGAAAAAAAACACTAAAAAGGCAGTGCCATAGAGTGTTGTAAAATTTCCTAATAAGCCACTTAAAATCTGGTAACTAAAATCTGATTATTAAAATCTAGTAGGAATGAAATATTTCAAACCAGCTTCTTACCTGGAAAAGTCTCCCTATATTTCAGCTAGAATTATTTCATAGAAATGCAGAATTATTTCATAGAAACATAGGATATCCTGAGCTGGAAGGGACCCACAAGGATGATCCAATCCAACTCCTGACTCCACACAGGACAACTGAAAAGTTAAACCAGCTATCTGAGAGTTACTCAAACATTTCTTGACCAACAGTGGGCTCGGGGCCATCACGACTTCCCTGGAGAGCTTGTTCCAGTGCTGACCATCCTCCCAGGGAAGAGCTTTTTCCTTGTATCCAGTCTGAGCTTCCCTGACACAGCTTCCAGCCATCCCTTTGTCCTTTCCCAGTGGGATACCCCTGGGGAGAAGAGCCTGTCACCTCCCTCTGCTCCCCCCACGAGGAAGCCACAGACAGCACAGGTCACCCCTCAGCCTCCTCCGAACCCAGCACCTCAGCTGCTCTCCACAAGTCATGTCCTCCACTCTTTTCACCACCTTTGCTGCCCTCCTTTACAATTTCACACTGTAAATAATTTGATGGACTGTATTTTATTATTCAAAGCCTTAAAATCCTTTACAGTCTTTAAAAAAAGGGCAAAGACTTCGTAATATCCAAGTTCAAAGAAACAGTAAGGGAAACCTCTGACCAAAACTAAACTACTAGGAGGCAAAAGAAACTCTGTGAGAATGCAAATTAAGATATAGCCTGCAAGGAGTTCTCTCATCTTAATGAAAATCTGTGATGTTTTATTGGCATAGTAAGTTCAGAGGAGAGGAACAAAGCAATCTTATTTAAAAATTTATCTGGTAAAATTTAACCCTATGCTGACACTTTCATAATTTACAATAATGAAAGTAATCATATTATTACCTCACTGAATGGTAAGAGCAATAATCCTGTATCTTCATTTTCAGTTCAGCTTTCATCAGCCAAAACAAAATCACAGAGCCTTTTTCCTCGGGCAAACAACTGAACTGGGACTCGAGTTACACAGCAGATTTGTGCCCCTAAAGCCACAGCTCCAACCCGGCTGCAGTCAGAGCCCTGCACTGCTGTCCTGACACGGCTCTGCACAGCTGTCTTTGTTCTGGCACACAGTGGAGCCAGGACAGAGAACCAGGCAGAGCTGCTTTCCCTGCCTCAGCAACCAGCCCCCGTGCCAGGGCCCACACCAGAGCCAGGGCAGCAGGACACTCTGCAGCCCCTTCCCTCCAGAGTGCAAGAGCAGCGGGGACAGGGAGCAGCTCCCTGCTCCTCCGGGGAGAGAGCTGAGCAACAGCCCAGGAGAGCCAGAGTGCGAGAACCCCAGTGCAGCCCCAGGCCACTGCCAGCTGAGCCACCAAATCACTGCCCTTCAAATCTGCTCTCGTCTTACGCAGCTACTGGGTTCAACCAACCCTACACGGGTTGGTTTTTGGTTTTATTTCCAATGTCACAGTATCTTCCACTACCAAGGATATTGTTTACCTGTTATTTCCACCGAAGGCCTTGTCTTTCAGTGCTTACTCTAATTCCTCTCAAAATGAAGGGGTAAAAATAAAGGTTACACAGGAAACTAAAAACTGGACCTAATAAAGCAGCAGGAGAAATGTAATTTATCAATTCTGGATTTAAATTTGTATCCCTTTTAATGGTATAATTAACCCAAATATCTGAGGTTTGACCTCATACAGAAATGGAAGGCCAAACCAGCTGTGTGAACTGAAGAACAAGTATGTATGCCTCGCTTATGTTTAAAGTGATCATCATCTTGCTTTAGATTATTTTAAGTAATAAACATGAAGTGAAAGTAGAATTAGCTTAATAACAGACTAAGGACTAAGGCACAGTCTAGTCATTACACCACTTATAAATGTCATGTCAACAAAAAAAGCTAATATTTCAATCTCACCAAGATGACATGTGATACAAAGGAATGGATCTGTTAAAGGTGACTCTCAAAACTACAAAGAAAAAATAATGGCTTATATCCACCAATTTCAGTTGCAGTTCTATAAAGATCCTGCAAGTCTCTTATAATGATAAACAATATTCTGCTCAACTTTCCAATTAAATACCTCTGGGACTCAGATTCAGCAGCTCCAGATCTCAGTTAGTATTAAAAATTCCTGGCTCACCAAGAGAAAAAAAAAAGAAAAATGTATGGAAATAGGGACCAAATGTTCTACTCCATCATCACGCAGTGAAGGACTGGAACACAATGCTGATCAGCTGCTCCCAGTCCTGTTGCAACCACTGGAAACCAATATGCTAAAAGACACTCAAAATATTTTTGCATGGGTCTAACAATCCATTACAAAATATATTTAAAAAATAGTGTTGTCATCAAATTCTTATGCTTATTTAAAATGTTTGCTATTGATCTTCATAAAAACTCTTTTTTAAAATTCCAGACACATGAATTAAACACAAAACTCTTTATATACAATTCTGAAAAACTTCCCCCTTTGTGCATGCAGACTGCATTGAAGCACAGAGGCATTTTTTCCATAAAAGCCCTCTTCTGGAAGAAAACCTCATGCATATGACCTTTCTTTCAAACCAAATCACCATACAACTTAACAAACCTACGTATGGTTTGCATTATGTATTTCTTCTTTAATATCCATGAAAGCAAAACTTTGCTCTGTAAAATCCAATTTCATAGAATTAAATCAAATCAGTAGGATTTTTATCTGGATTTTGAAATACTTGTATTTAAATGCTTTAACTAAGGTGATCTTATCAGGATTTTAAATTGAAATAAACATTTTTTTAAATGAGAATTCCATATAAGGGAAGACTTTACAGGATTTATTTAGGCCTAGCAGAGATGATCTGGCAGGTCAAGATTGTTGCATATCCCATCCAGAATTACACTATAAAATGAATACTCATTCAAATGTCTCAGAGTAATAAGTCAATTGTAAACTGCAATCTCTCAGCAGGTAACTTTAAAAAAAAAAAAAAAGCAGATTGTGATTTATGTAAAAAGTCACATATCAATTAAATTTTAAAGACTGACATTGCTTTGCCTCAAAACCCCTAAGACAAAACACCAAACACCAAAAACTAGCCCTTGCAACTTTTCTTTTTTTGTAAAAAATGCTGGAAGCTGAACGACTAGAAAACATTTCTTGTCTGCCAGTACCTAAAATGCAAGCTGCAACAGGGACCCAAGAAGAATTTTAATTCAGCCTTTTTTTCCTCTCTGTTGTTTCTAGTACAGTCATCAAGGGGAAAAAAACACCACTTCAAAAGGGACAAATTTATTTATTACGAGAAAATTTGCTTTCTGCAATCAAAAGCCTAAAAGCAATTTTGGAGCTTGGGATCAAGATATGGAGAGAGCTGAGCTGGTACCAGTGAGACAGGTTGCTGTGCAGTGAATCTGCCAAGGCCTGACCCATCGGCCCCACTCCTGGCTGGGATCTGAACCTGCAGCTGCTCCCAGCACTGCCCAGCAGAGACCTCAGCTACACGGGTCAGTCCTGCCTGATGGTTTTGCACTTTGCAGGTGCTTTATAAATGCACTCAAGATAATCTTTCCACACAGTAATTAGTTTACCTGCAGAAGCCCAAACTGAACGTCACATATTTTCAATAGAGTTATTTCATTACAGTTTTGAGGAAGTTCATCTCCTATCTGACAGAGGGCAAAAGCATGAGAATAACAGAAGTCTTTTAGCTTGACTTTTCCTTAGGATGCATCCCACTGTCATGGGTATTAAAACATGAAGGACTAATCTTTAAGTTTTCACAATGCTTGTGCTAAGGGAATAATTCTTCAATAATTTCTAATTTTTGTATTTACTGCAACAACAAAGACTACTGGCCCCAGACAAAAAGACCAGTAACAAAGGTACTGGTGTGGAGGACTAGGTTATGCACAGCAAGGTCAAGACTAGAACCAGTGATACAGCACAGCACCAACACCTCATCACCGAGTTATTGCTTGGGATTGCATGTACTTAGAACCATAATCCTACTGCAGTGGTTCCTCTGGTATGGGATTTTTAATTCCCTGTCTGCATGCAGTCATTCTGCTTCTTACAGGTGCAAAATGTCTGTAGGTAAGTCCAGCACCCAGGAAGGTCAGAATAACAGATCTGTATGCAAATCTGAAAAAAATCTGTCTCTAGGATTAATGATTTCTATAGCAAAAAAAAAGCCATGCTTGGTAACTGGATTATTAAGATGCATGTTTCTTTCAGTCTACTAAAATTAATTGGAACATTTTATCCATTAATTATGTCATTCCTATAGGCCAGAAAGAACTCCCAACTAAAATTTCCCCATTTGGTCTCTTCCCTTGCTTTGAGAAGTACTCAGCTGTGGTCAGAAGCTGTGCCAGCCCCAGGGCAGCAGCACTGAACAGGGGCACAGAACACATTGCTCACAAAGGTGCACAGGCTGGATGCTCTCAAAATACACACTGCTGTGCTGAAGCTGCTTTCATTTGATGTTTTCGTGTGTGTAGGTGGTTTTTTGTATGTTTTTTTTTGACAAGATCATCTTAAATTGTTCTTCACATGAGGTTCAGATAACAGGGAGGAGAACAGCAAAACTGTAATATCCCTTCAGTATCTAACAAAGAGTTACTTCCAGTTTGCTTTATACCTTTATAAATTAAACTGTAAGTAACAGCATGCATTTCTTTTTCAGTCTGTCTTCTTTACAGCTTCCTGTTTTTTCTAGAAAAATGAATCAGACATTTGTTTCTTCAAGATAAAAAAAGACCACTGAAAATATTGTTCTAGTAGAAGCCATCCTGACAGAAAAAGGAAATGTTCATGAGACAATATCCTCAGCAGAAGGCATGCTTTTAGTAAAGCAAACCAGACAGTACCACAAAGCTACTCAAATAAATGCAAACATGTATGTCTGTATCTACAGGAAAAGTGGGATAAAATGGAAACTGACAGTGCTCCTGTGTCTTAATTGCATCCCCATTTGTTTTATCTGCAAGTTATGCTTCTCTTTCACATTTTATTGTCCGACTCTTATTTATAATAAAGATCTGTAGTAATTGGTAAAAAATAGCATGTCAAACTCCCAAAATGTAATGGATGTTTTGAGAAGTATTTGACTATAAATATATAGCACCAGTACTGGGATCAATTACAATACCTAGGTTTTGACAACTATTTGACAAGAGAATCGACACAAGAGTTGCTTTCTGGAATGTGCAGCATCTGAAACCCCTTCTGGTGCCACAGACTGCTCACCCATTTCCATGCTGCAACACAAACCAGGGACCTGCCACAGCAGCACGGCACTTCAGCCAAATGCCTGACAATGGAAGAGCATGGCAAATCTGCCAAATAATTCACAAGACATACAATACACAGAATTTAAGAAATCAAAGTTAGATCTACCCTCTGTCCTCAGAGCAAGTCTATCATAGAAATAAAATCAACCTAATAATGTGCATCATTCTGTCACTGCAGATGACTGCTTAAATAATGTTTCTTCATAGATTTGGATGAGCATTGGCATGGTTAATACCAAGAGCTATTTTTTTATTTACATGGACTAGAATTGCAAAGTTTTTTGTGAAGTTACAAACCTCAAACAAGGATCTTTCCTAGCTTTGACTAAGTATGTTTTACAACATACCTTTACTGATACTCTCAGTGCCGAATCTTTAGCAAAACCTTCATTTCTTTTATCAGTGATTTACTGTTGCACTTTCAGTAAGTCACAAATAGTCTCACTAGAAATCTCTTTTATGCTAGTTATTAAGTTTTACATTGTCTGCTCTCTTGCAATGGCATAATTTCATTGATTTTCCATTGCCATAAATTCTTTCAGTAGCAGACAAAAATTGAAATGGCAGCTATAAAACCTGAATAAAGAAGTAGAACCGTTCACCACTTCTAATAAAAACTAAGTTTTATCTAAAATTCTAATATACTCTTAGGGTGATGTCAGGGCTGAGAGACAGTGATGGCAGCATCTGTGAAAATATCATCCCATGACTGGAACAGTCTTCATTAAAGGAATGGCTGTCAAAACATTACACTAGGTGCATTCTCTGCAGTATGAAGGGATGGCAAGAATTGCTGGCATCACTGTACCCGTCCTAATGTCAGTTAGAGGAGTTGTAGGTTGTAGAGACACACATTTATTCAACATTAAAATCTGGTCCACAATTTTCACATCAACCTTACTCACGTCAAACCCTCAGTTTTGGCATGTGCTGATGCAACTCTGCCATATACATTTGCAAAAAAATATTTTTTCCCAACCTCTCATGGCAAAAGCACTTATATTTCTGTTTAAATATTTACAGTAGAATGAGTAAAACATGACTAGGGAAATGCAGTATCAAAACCAAATGCAAAATAAAAAAAGCTTTTGTGGAGAACTCCCCCACTAAACTGTGCTCTTGTCAGCTCCGAAGCGCTGACCTTTTCCTGCATTCCTGCAGAGCTGCACGGTGTTGCCCACACAGCACGGCCACACTCATTTACTGATGCAAAGCCTGCTTTGTTCGAGTTCTGAGACATCTCACCCAGGTGAGGGCACTGGCAGGAGGCTGCAGAGAGAGGCTTCCACACGACAGGACTGCCTGTGTTTCTCTGGAAGAAACCACATGGAACATGTGTCAAGATTAGAAGAGCTGCTTTTGTCCAGACTGTCTGACTAAGCAGACAACACAAAGCCTTTCTTAAGTGGCAATTACGTTTATTCCTGAAGCTTTTGAAAATACAGTAGTTTGAGAAAATTCTGAAAACAACTCTGGCATTTCTACCTTAATGTTACAAAAGGCTGCTTAGACAAACAAGTGACAACAAACAGTTTAGTTTTGTTCTCCCTTTCTTTCTTTCTTCCTTTGTCAAAAAAGGTGACTCCAAACTCACATCTCCCAAACGATTTATCAGAGACCTTTGGAAGTATGGTCTGAAAATCTAACAAACTCCTGCTGGATAACACTGCAAAAGGATGTAAGCTTACATTGTAAGAAACAACTTCCATGGAGCGATATTTCAGGTTTATTCCTGTACACTGTCTGCTTCAATACACAGAAGTTTCTCACGAACAAGACCAGATGCTGAAATGAAGCCCAGAAGCGAAGGCACAGAGAGGTTCCGTGATTTCCGCAGAGTCACAGCACAACAGGAACCGAGCCACTCTTCCCTCCCGCCCAGGGCAGCTTCCCACTGACTTGCACTTCCTTCTGCTCAGATGCTGCTGCAGTCAAGGGCTTCACAATGAAGGTGAAGACTAAGAAAACACCTCAATCAAGAAGTTTTGAGAACTTCTTTAAAAGCCCACATGAATTTAAGGCTCACAGTTCAAATACTACTTTTTGTTTCAGAAGCAAAAGACTTTCATACAATTTAAGACTTGCTTGACCAAAGACTGTTACTGCATTTCATGATGCTTGCACCTTTGCTCACCAATCAAACACCAAAAAACAGGAATGTAGTACATTTACAAAAACAACAACAGCAGCCAAACTAGGAAAACTGATTGCAGGTAATAAAAAAGGATTACTCATCATACAAGAAAAGACTCAAAGGTACCATGGAAGTGCCCTGCTATTCTCAATCCTGGAAGACTGTCAGAATCTTGCACCCAAAAATGACTAGGGACAGATCAATACCCAGTGAATAAAAATGAGCATTTTGACCATGAAAACACTGAGGGGCAGGCAGATGTATGAGCAGACAAATAAGTCACTGTGGGAAAACCAGTGCCTGGACTCTCTACCACTGCTGTGCTTGCAGCCTGACAGCCGATGCAGATGCTGTCAGCCAGAAGGAGGTGCAAGACAGCCTACTCCTCTAGCACATCTCCCTTCATATTGCATTCGGTTCTGGTGACGTTCTAAGCAATGATTTCAATCTTAACATAATACATTTTGCTCAGTTCTCTAAGCAAGCCTGTATCTGTCTCTGCAGTGTAGCTTCCATCACATCTGCCTTTAAAATAGTCACAGGTAGGGAATACTGTGGGACAGTGCAGTGTTCCCAAGATTTCTGTTCTTGAAGAGTTCACACAACAGTCATGGGCAGCAGCATTCACTCTAGGTCTGGACTTTGAGTTATCAATCAATGAAAAGAAAAAGATCCCCAAAGCAAAAAAAACCCCACCTCCATCCTACATCATGCCAGCTTCTCTCTCTCTCTCTCTCTCTCTCTCTCTAAACGAAGGGGGAAAATGCCAAAAGTCTGTATGTTGAAATTCAGCCGACATGACATTTCCTCTGGATTTAATTGCTTCCATACAATTTGTATCTGCTAGTCACGCAATGCCCCCGAGCCCCAAATACACTGTTACAAAGAAGCTCTTGTCCTGTAGTAACCTCCATCAGAGACAGAATTTTCAGCTTTAACCAAAGCTTCCAAAAGGAAACAAGTCAAAGCCCAAACTCCAGCTCTTCCAACACGATTTGAAGGAGCGAACAGCAAAAAGCTGGAAAGGGCAGACTTTACAGATCCTACATTGTCAAGCCTGTTCAAAGTTGGACACATCCATCACCTCTGGAAGCAGACAGCTCTCCACACTGTCCTTTACCAATTATGGAATACAGATGGCCAGGCAGATCAACTGTTAGATGTTGACTATAGCAGCTCACGATAAAAATAAGCCTACTATTCATTTTCTTTCCTTGAACAACCCAAACCATTAGTAAAGACAAAACCTTTTCAGATGGTATCAGAAAAAACATCTGGTTTTCATGGTAGCATTCTTAAATTAACACCTGTATCTATTCTATACATGTCTTTCTAAGAATATGCTAATTGATATTATTTCCTAATGACTAATGCATAAAGCAATTGTATTTTCAGCTCACATCATGAGATGAATGCATGACAGTTGTCATTCATTAATGCACAAATACTCCTGGATTTTGGGTTTAACACTACAACTAAAGGACAAGTTTAAGACAAGTTTTTTTAAACCAACACAATTCTGCATGTTCATTACTAATTTATTAGCTTAAAAGTATACATCGGTCCAATATATCAAATTCTATATATCAACACAACAGTGTGTTATCACCGATTCCTTAAATAATTCAGAAATTCATACACAAAAACTTAATGCAACTTCTGTGTCTAGACAGTCCTTTACAATAAGTTTATTAAATATTTCCTCAAAAGAAGCCATTCTTGGTAACACTTCCAGAGTCATTGCAGTCTTACTTAAAGCTTTCTTCACCGATGTGTTACAGATGAATCTAAAATGTAGCTTATTTCCTAACTCAGAAAACTCAGTGGGAGAGGGAACTGGATCACATTCTGCAAACCAAAATGTGTCCCTGAAGCAATTTTATTCCAGTGTTGCTTCTCTCCTCAGATTTTAATAAGCCCCACATTAACCACTAAATTGTTTTAAGCATCACAGGCAACATGATTTTAGATTCTGAGAAAACAGTCTATTGATCATGAAAAGACATGATCTTGGACCAGAAAATTAATAAATATAAGCTTTCATCAGAAACTCTGTAGCTGCTCCTACTGCCAAATTCAGAGGAGAAAAAGTAGCTCATAGATCCATGGTAGTCTTTTAAGTGGAACTCCACCACCATCACTAAATCAGCACTTGAATTACAGACAATCACAGCTTGAAAATTTAGTTTTGATGTGCACATTCCAATCTCAAAACTTCCTGAGCATCTCTAAAACGAGTTACAAAGGTGAGCTATAGTTGAATTTCCGTTAATTAAACCTTCATGTTGTATCACAGCTTTCCTGCCTGCTAGGAACTCTTTAATACACTCACTAATTCCAGATAAAAGCCACCGGTAGTAATATATCTTGGTACTTTCTAGCACATTATAACTTATTTTTAATAAAGGGATGCTGGCAACGGGAGCAGTTCGGGCACTAAGTCCCAGACAAACAACCACTGGTGATGGGGAACAAAGCAAATGCCTCAAGGTGGGGATTAAATGCTCCAAAAGCTGCACGATTCTGTGAAATGTGTCTCTAATGCACAACAGCAAAGCCAGCAGGGATGCACAGGCTCTTGCTTTGCACCACTCTTCTACAAGGACCAAGGAAAGCCACAGCGAGGTAAGTCCCCCCTTGCTGGACATGGGACTGTGACCACAACTGTGGGACAACACTGCAAACATGTCCTACAAAGGTGTTAGTGCTTTCCACATTCTTATGGGAACTTAACTGAGTAACCCTCATGCATTGCCCATCTCCTCCCCCATTTCCAGCTGTGTAACTACATTCCTGAGATGGAAAAGTTTCTCTGTGATGAAGCACAACACCAGTATAAAATAATAAAAGTTTCTACAGAATTAACACAAATGGCTTTCAGGGAAAGGCCGTATTTGAAAATCACTGGAGTACGTCAACTGTCTTAGCATTATTTGTTTTGTCATTCTCAGGAAAAAAGGTATTTTCATTCTATTTATATTACTTTTCTTCTGCTGTCCTGCTGAACATGCTCAGTTTTGTAAAACTGATCATGTGTTAAATCAAGTTTCTCCACCAACAAAAACCAGTAAAAAAATTTTTGAACATTTTGATTAAATCAAATATTGCAAGGAATTAGCCTTCTTTCACTCAAGCAGAATTTAATGGCCAATATGTCCTGGTAAGGCAAATGTTCCTTGTAATATTTTAAAAATAACAGTGTGACCAAGACAACAGTGGGAATGGTTTTACAAATCTGCACAGTGCAGACACCAAACTCTCCATATTCTGTTTAGGAGAGTCTGAGCAAGAAGCTCTCTACATACACTGAGGAAACATTAAAACCTCGGTCTTCATTTGAAATATGAAGCTTTACCACCTAAACCCAAATCGGTGGAAAGTAATACTTGAAACATTCTTTTTACAGGATATGTGTACACAGCCCAGCATGAGGATCTGATATTCCCACTGATATTCCCACTCACCAGCACAAGAGCTATGCAAGGCAGTTTGCCTGTCTTTCCAGAAACTCTTTTTATCAGAAATAAATCACACTTAAATTTTTTTCCACACATGCACACACAGAAAAATGCTTTAGATAACATTGCTGCAAGTGTGTGTTAATGAGTCTGTTTTCCACCCCCCACTTGTGCTGTTCGGTATTTAATTACAGGGTGGAGTGGTCCCCAGGCTACTTATGTTTCTTCCAGTCACAGCCAGAAAATTTCTGCAAGAACTGACATGCAGGAGTGCAACTGCTTCAAGTTGTAGCTGGTTCCCTGTCAACAAGGTCAGCTCACTGTTCATTGAAACTCCCACTAGTACTTCTGTTTAATAATTCATCAAAATATGTTTAAATACAACAAATTGCATTATAAGCTTCAACAGATAATAAAGGCTTTAACAGGACCTAATTTAGCTATTTACTCTTAGTTCATTTTTTAGTTTTCTTTTCCTAATGCCTACAAACAAATCTTTATCATCAAGCTGGAAAGCACTGGCTTTTTTTTCTTTATATAAGGAAATGTAACCTTGTATGCCTGGTTTAACCAAATATGATTTTCAAGCACATCATCTGATTTGAATCCTATATGTTACTGAAAATAGTTTTAAATGTTGTTTTCCATAAACAATCTTAAATTTCTGCAGAAAACTATATTTTCACCTGAAAAACATTACACCACTATAAAATACTATAATTCATATGTTAGTATTTTATAGTGAAATATTACTCCCCAAAGCATTGGGGTATAAAGAAATACATCACGTGTAAAGAAATGCACGATTCCAATTAATTTTTAGATAAATGAGGGAACTTCTGTTGGATAGGTAAAACTGGGGAAACAAAACAAAGACTATCTTGGGTAACAAATTGAATATTGTATTTTATATCAAAAAGGATGCGGTTAATTGGAGTATTACTGCTGATATGATTTGGGAAAAAAAAATAAACACATTTTGAGTTTTTACCCATGCTTTCTATTTAATAAAGGCCTTGCATTTTTAGCCTAAGCAACAAGAATCCGTCTACTTGGAAAACTCTGTCTCTAGGTCAGAAATGCGTGACAGGAAGGTGAAACCACATGAACTCATTTTGATATTTGGTATTAGTCAAAAAACAAAGAGCAGACAAAGATTATGTTATGCAATTTTTAGGCAGAGGTATCTGAAAACACCCCCTAGCCAAACCCTAGCAAGAATTCATATTTAATATTTATCTATGAATGGTCTGTTTCAGTGCTCCTGTCAGTCACCTATTTCTCTGTCCTTGTTCTCTCGAGAAAAATACATGCAAAGTGTGAAGACACAAGATCTTCTCATATAGGTGATAAACTAGATCAATAACAAACTCCTAGGTTTGGACCCTTGGACACGTCCACTCAGTATCACAAACGATATACAGAGACAGACAGAAATGTATTTCCGTGCTCTGCTGGTAGCTCTGAGTGTGACAAAAGTAAAAAATCTAAACTCTGCGCAGAGTAATTTAAAGACTGGGCTCTTGAGTAATCCGTTGGAGATTCCAAACCCACGATGCAAAGAAATCACTATACAATCATGTAAATTATGACTTTTTTTCATTTTTCTAAACAGTTTTGTCTCTCTTTCCCCTCACACATTGTCTATAAGCCATTTATGATGGTTGAATACCTACTTGTGGTCTAATATGAACGTGGTTTACTCTTCTGACAGAGAAGGCTGTAGCAAGGAAATGATCTCATGGAACTCCCTCAACACCTTTAGGCAGAAGCTTCACTAGTAAATATTTTATTTCATTAGCAAACATTTTGTCACTGCATTATTTACCAGGTTAATGCAGTGCCACTTAATTTGCAATGAATCTGGAGCTGAGTTACAAATCTACCAAAATAAGGCACTGTTGCCTTACCACGTATTACAATTACTACATTTTTTCAGGCCTATTAGACTGTTTTGAATCAAATACCAAACGTAACAAATAAAGCACTCTGGTCAAAATGACCAGCCAGAAGGGATATGGGCAGTTGTGTTACCACATTTCTCAAAATCTGTCACCAGAACAAGGCGGGCTCCGACCGTGTCCCCGCGGCCGGGGATGCTCTGAACACCCCGAGGCCGGGGCGGGCCGGGCAGCCCCCGCACGCCCACAGCCCCCGCTGCCTCCCACAGGTACGGACACGCAGAGCCCCGCTCCCACATGCCGGAAACTCCCTGGAATAACTGTTAATGAACTCGTTCAAAAAAAAAAAATGGTTTCAGAATCTTGGACGTGTGGGCAAGCACGAAAGGAATACGGCAGCGACAGGCACGACAGGGCTCCCGCCCGGCTTCGGGAGCGCCCCCCGGCCCTCCCTCGCCTCCCTCTTGCCCCGGGAAGGAGTTTCCTCCCGGGATGCCGCAAAAAATTCCCCCTTCGGACGGGACGGTCCCCCCGCCGCTGGTCAGCGGCAGGCTCCCCGCCGCCGCCCGACCCGGCGGGCCCCGCGCGCACTTCACGTTGAGGAAGTAGTAGCGCTGCACCGGTCTGCGTGAGCGCCATCTCCCAGCCGCGGAGCGGCGGCTCGGTCCGTTCACGTGCGGAGCGGCTGCGGAGGTGCCCTGCTGGCGGCGCCGCGACCGCGCCGGGCAGCGACGCGCGATGAGTGCGAGCGGACGTGAGCGGGCGCGGGGCGGCGGCGGGGGCCCGCCGAGTCCTGGCTCGACTGCCGCGAGTGCGAGCCGATCGGGCTCGCCCTGAAGGAGGACTCGGGCGGATCTTCTTCCGCCAGGAGCTGGGCCTGGGGTTCATCACCGCGTTGAACAGCGCCTCCAGCTCCGTGTCCAGGTCCTGCGTGACGTGGATCACCTGCTGTCCCGGCGGCGGGGCCGCGGCCGCGGGGTTCATTTTCCGCCCCGACGGCGGGCCTGTCCGGGCGGGCGGTGGGCACGGGCCGGCCCCGCTGGCGGCCGCCGCCGAGGACGTGGACCTCGCGGGACCGAGCGGGGGCGAGGGTGGAGCGGAGCGGGACGGCGGGGCGGCGCGCCTGCTGCGGCCCGCCAGCGCGCGGTTGTCCCGGGCGGGCGGGGCGCCCCCGGGCCGGGCGGGGCCGGGCGCGGCGGGACGGGGGCAGCGCCGGCCCCCTCCCGCCGCCCCGGCGGCTCCGGCCCGGCCCCGCCGCCGCCCGCAGTTATGCAACTGCCGACGGGAGATTGGGGCGGGGATGGCCTCGGGCGGGCTTCGGGGGGCCCTCGGAGCCCGCCCTGCTGTGCCTGCTCCCCTTCCTGCTCCCCTCTGCTCCCCTCTCTCCTCCTTGCTCTCTCCCTCGTCGCCGCACCCGTCGCTGTCCCGTTTCGCGCCCCCGCCCGCCGAGGAGGCCGCGGGGAGGGCTATGTCCCAGCCGGGCAGCGCCGGGGCCGTGGGGCCTGGGGAGCCTCGGAGCGCTTTGTCTCTGCCGAGCTAGTGAGCTTTGCTCCAAAACCATCGTTCAGGAAGTTCAGAGGCTATGCTAATTTCTGGAAGAAAAATGATGCATAACTTAGTTTGCATACAAGCTTAATGGTATGATTTAGTGATGAGAGGGAGGAATGAAGCACTGGTGGTGACATGGACTGTAACCACGTCGCTGTAGTTTAGGTAAGGTTTGGCCCTTTGCTGTCAGGTACGAGTCCAGTGCAAAGCTGTATCATGTATTTTCTAATTCCCTCTCCGTAGGGGCTGTTTCAAATGCAGACGTGATGCTTTGTGGATCTCTGCTGATTGCCTGTTCACAGTCACTTGTCCTTGGTTTAGTCTATACTAGAAACCAGAGCTGTCATCAAAATGCATTGCTGAGGTTTTCTACAATTAATACATATAATTTTTTTAAAATCTTGTCTAATTTTCTGGTGCACTTGGAACAACTTTTGAATGGTGATATGACCAGCTTAAATTCAGTAGCTGTGTCAATAAAGAACAGTGTTATTCACTTTCCAACTTCACTGTTGGTTTTTACAGAAGGAAGCATACAGTGTTTTTGTGACTACCCATATAGAGATATAACATGTTGGCTACACAAACACATTAATTTAAGTAATGCATTTTGTCATTTTATTTCTGCATTTTGGACAGACTCCAGGCTATGCTGATCGATAAGAATACATCCTCCTCACAAATCAGAATCTACACCAGAAAAGTCTGAGGTAATTTTTTTTCTGAACATACTTATTTCTTAAAAAGAATCATGAACTTTTCTGAACTGCTTTTGGCTTCTCCAGCAGAGGACTTGATCTTGACCTAACCACATTTGTCTCTTAATCAGTGTTACATGTAATACTGGTAATGCAGATTCTGAGAGCGGTGGTTTAAGCCTGTACACGAACTTGGATCAGGATCAGCTAGCTCTGTGGAACAGATCCTGTGCACTTCCTGATTGCCTTGCTTCAACAAATATTCCCTTTCGTTTACTTTTCCTCACATTTCCTGTCCATGTTTCCATTGGCTCAGCAGATCTCCTCCTTGGGGTTTCCTTTGCTGTTCTTTGTTTTGTGTTCTTTTTTTGTTTTTTTTCCCCCCATATATGCTGTGTTTCTGATCAGGAAACCCAGTACTCCTGAGACTTATTTATGCTTCCCTTCCCGAAGAATTTTCCATGTTATCTTTTGTACCATTCTCCTGCTGCTTCCTTACTGTGTTCCTTGCTGCAACAAGCTCAGAGAGCTGTGCTCATCACAGCACCCACTCTCCAGGGTTAGGCAGACATTACATATCTTTTTTCTCTTTCCTGCAGTTTCCTGATTTAAAACCTTTGGATATGAGATTGTGTGTGCACGTGGTTATTGCACAGATAATGATCTGAACGTGAGTGATTTTTCATACAGCCTTTAAAAGGGCTTTTTTGCTTCCTCCAGGCCTCTGTATCCTTGAGTAAAGACACCCCACACCCCTCTACCTGTTCCAGTCCTCTCTGGGTGACAAGCCCGTTCAAGGGAAGGCTCTGACAGTCTCATTCATGAGGCCATGTTGTCTGTGTTAATTAGACCACCTTCATAAGAGAGTGTGGCATCCTGTGAGGACATGCACATTTGTTCTAAACCTAAGCAGCATTTATTACAGCTAGAACTGTCTTCAGTGAGATGTATTTCAGCTGCAGTTTTTACTGAATAATACAATTATCTGCTATTGTACCACTTGGTGTAGGCTAAAGAATTTTTCTCCACAAATCTGAAAGTGATTAGAACTGTAAGAATACATTCTCATATTGTTGTCATTATTATTTAGAAATACTAACTTCCTTCTTTGGACACAAAGATATGACCACCAGCTTTTAGAACAAATGATTCAATATGTTCAAGTCCATAGGAGACAAGGACACTTCCATCACAATGGGATTGTATTAAGTGATATAGGAACCAAACCACTAATGTGACATAGAAGGCTCCTTATCGTTACTTTTTTATTCTTGTTACAAGATCCTATGTTGTAAAAAAGTAAGACAATAACATTATTTTTCTCAATTTAATATGCTGTTCAAATGTTTTTGAGTAGTACGGAGTTTTTTTGTTCAACTGAAGGATTTACTGAAGTCCAGTACTTTGAGCATACCCTACTTGTTGTGGATTTTCTAGGAGCAACTTCAATCTATACTTCAGTGGAAACCCAAGCAAATAGCTCAGAGGAAATAAGTGCACTTTTAAATGTTCCCTTAGATGATGAGCATCTAATGAGTTAAAAGAAACAATACCACATGTTGTAATTTTTAATCCAGATCCATTGCTGCCCTGTGTCAAAGCCCTACATAAATTAATTTTTCTGAGAAAGCCCAAATAGGTGAAGCTGCATGTGTGATATCTGTTAGAAAAGAAAACATTCAGGGTCCCTGGGCAAGCCTTGTGCTTTTGGGTAACCTAGGCACAGGGACACAGCACAGCCTGGGCTCTGCCCCTGCTTTGAGTTTGTTCTGTGCAAGGAGACTCTGGGTGGGCAGTAACCACTGCTGGGTGCTCCATGTGTGTCAGTTGAAAAGCCATATAGGTACAGAAGACTTGTGTTCCTTCAAACTAAATAATGAAGAAGGAACACAATGGAACAGTAAACATGTTTCATGGAGTTTGGCTATAAAAAGGTATATATGTGCAGCACACACATACTTACACTCTAAAAACATACAATTTGTCATGCAAATAATTTTTATTTGTTCTTATGGCAACAGGGTATTGTTTGATAAACTTTTTTGTGTATTCTGCTCTTGCTAGTAGTTCTGTATTAATCTAATTTTCAAGAGGCTTCTGCAAAAGTGTACTTCAGTAAATACAGTGTGTTTGTTAACAAAGGGGTCAATGCTTCTTTTTGTCTGTGTGCATTTCCCAGCTGTTTGTTCCTCAGGTGACTGACAGCTTCAAGACTTTGGCTGGCATCTCAGGATGCACGCAGAGCATGTCCTATGTAGGCAACTGTGCTGTGGTTTATTTAATACAAAAACCTGGTGTCTGTTAGGAGTTTCCTCAAAGCAGCTGTATAAGCATATACCTCCTCAGACAGCAAAACCTCTGGTGTGGGCAGGCTGCTAGCAAAAAACCCCATTCTGTCAGCTCAGTTCATGTTGTTTTATAAGTTGATGTAATTTTACTGGCGAGCAAGCTGTGTGGACATCTCTGTAGATGACTGCTCAGACATTCATTTTGGAAACAGCTGCTCTAACCAAAAAATTGCAGCAGTGTTTGAGTCTCAGAGACTGTGCCTTAGAGCAGAGCCAGCAGAATGGGACATGCAGACACTGCTCCTCCCCAGCAAAGGCAGGTGACAGGGTCTGCCGTGGGGATCCCAGGAAAGCTGCACTGTGGAGTTTGCAAACAGCTGAAGCCACGTCAGAAGTCCCCGTGCTCCAGCTGCCTGTTTGACTGAACTCAGTGTGCCCTCTCCCAAGAGACAGGGGAACAAATACAGAGACAGGCCATCACTGGTTTGTCTCAGGCACCTCTAAGTGCTGCTGACAATGAGGTTTGCTAATATAGCTGACTTCACACATAAATGAATTAGGAAATGAATTCTCGTTTGTGGAAACGGTGGCAATGTTTAAAGGACAAAAAACCTGCCAGTTTTTCAGACTTTCAGTTACTCAAGGCAGATTTGGAAGATGATTTTTGGCCAAATTCAGTGGGATTAGTAAGTCCCAAAACAGTCACGTAAGATAAAGTGGGACCTGATCTGCTGCTTCAGAGTTGAAGTCCAGAATTACAAAAAGAAATACAGAAATTATTATAATACAGTGTGATCTTATTGGCCTGAGTTGTTCTGGAGTAGCTCTGTCAGCCTGAGTCCCTGTGTGCACACTGCCAACAGCCCAGAACAATGACCTGGCCAACAGGGCTGAAACAGGGAGTGGCTGCAGAGCAAAAGCAGCTCAGCTCTGCTGTCTCAAGGCAGGAGGGCAGCACAGGGCAGTGCTGAGAATCACACCAGCACAAAACATGCTTTTTTAGCATAACTAATTTAACTTGCAGAAAGATACAGTTGTCTTCTGTGTCAATAAACTGCATGTACATGGAGAGGGTTTTCTGATGTGGATTTTGCCAGGAAACAAAGCTAGTAGTTTAATTATAATCAGATTTGGTAGTCTCCATATCCTGTTTCTATAAAGCAAGTGCAACTTCATTTGAGAAGATACATTAAATATAGCTTTATATGCCACCTTTCACTTGGGAGTTTACAACAAAACTGAAAAAATCCAGATTGAAAAATCTAAAAAACCAGATGCAAAGGTGAATTCTTATTTTACCAGTATCCCTGGGTTACTGATGCAGATGCCTTTTCCCTGCCCAGCCTCACCTGCCCTCCGAGGTGCTGGCAGCACTGCATGGTCACACTTGGCACTTCAGGTGCCAACCCCTGGGCAGCTGTCACGGGTGCTGTGAAAACAAGGAAAGAGAGAACTTGCAGAGGTGTAGTTAGACCAGTTCCAACCTCACCTAAAGGCAAATCTGCCTTTCCAATAATGAAGCCCAAATCCTGCTGCCAAGCAGCTGCTTTTCCAGGCTCAGTTCTTCCCCCAGAACAAACTGAAAGGTAAAAATTCAAAAGCAACACACTTGGTGTAAAGGATCTTTCTCCCTCCCTCTCTCTTGTCTGTTCGTGGATCACTGTCAGAGTTTGAGTATCTCTCAGTTTCACCCAGATTCAAAGTTTAACTTTGACCATCCTCAACTGAGGTAATTTTTTGTAAAGGGAAACAGGTGTTTCATTTTCCATTCTCAACATCTGCCTTCAACTGTCCATTTTACTCAGGATCCCCAAGGGAAACCCTCTCCCTCTATAGCTAGCACATGCTTCAGGATGTGACACATGTAGGTTACCAGCACTTACCACGATGCCAATCAGCTCTAGAGCAGCTGGGTTTTTTAAAACACTTTAAGAGACAAAAATGTGAATATATTCAAGTTCATCAGGCAATGACACAAAAATCTTCAAGGATTTGTATCTAAAATTCCTGTCTTGCTGCCCTGAGTTACAGACTATGGATGTAGTGAGAAAAGATGGAATGAGGGAAACCACTCACCTACTTTTTAGGCTGTTCTTGTGTCTCACTGAAAACAGAGGCAAATTACATAAAAAAATACGAAACAAAAATCCCAAGTACTAACATTTAATTACCATGTACTATATATGAAAATGATTCTATGAAAAAGGTCACCACACAGGGATGATAAAAGGAACACATTGCTGATTCACAGAGAAAGGCAATTCAGTTTGTTCACACCATCACCACACTGCACAGCAGCTGTGGAACAGGCAACTCCACATTCCAGAAAACTTTTTTTAAAGCACTTCAGTCATGCAGGTTTAATTTGAAATAGTAGTACAGAAGTACAAAAATTCAAAACAGAAAGAATGCAGTTTTGAATGTAAAAACACAATGAATACAGAAGTTTATGGTGTTGCCATGAAAGACGGTGAATAGTTATTGCCAGAATCTGTATGTCATGGTTCTCTCTCGCCTTCTTGTCCTGTCCTATATACTTTAAGGCCTTTATGATGCACCCTCAGCAGTGACACTAAAGCATGGATTACTAAAACCATTTAATCTTACTCACAAAAGCTGCAAAATACTGCATTAGAATACAACTGAAAAGTGACATTTGACATCATCTTTATTAGACATTTTTCTTAACAGTGGAAAAGCATAATTTTGGTTGCAATAGCTGGTCTTGCCTTTACGAGCACTATCCAAACAGTGGAACACAAACCATGGCATCAGGGCACAGAGACCAGAGTTAGCAAAGGTTAACACTATTCTTAACCTGCCTCCTCACCCATAGCTCTGCTTTTGCAAGTTTTCAGACCACCTTCACATATAACCAGTTTGCCAACCCTGTGCAGGCCACTGGGCTGGCTGCAGAAAGCCTGAGCTGTCCTGCGGGGTCACAGCAGGCTCTGCTAACAGGAGTGTTAGCTCAGTTATAGGTGAGAAGGACAGAGCAGCAGTGTCACACCAGCCCCCACTGACCCAGTCCTCTGGAGGAAAAGGGCAGCAGTCCCACATCGGCTTTTACACACACCTGAGTCTACATGGGAGAAGTCTTCCTGCAAAGTATCATTCTCACCAGTATAAGGGTTTAAAAAATATTTTAAAAGAGAAGCAAAAGAGAAAAAATTACTTTATAAATGTAACAGTAAATATGCAGCTTCAAATAATATTGAGACAGTTCTACCAAAGGTAGGAAAGCTCGAGCAGATCCATCCTAATTTAGAGCTAAAGGAATTCTCAGCATAGTATGCTGAATGCCTCCATTTGCAAGTAATGCAAACCCAATTACCTATCTTGTATCCGTCAGATTTGCAAAGCTGGCAGCCGAGGACATTTGGCCTGTAATTACTGGCTCAAGATCCTGGCACAGGAAAGCAGTTCATCTGATCCAGATGTTTATTTTTCCTCAAAGTGTATTTGTGAGCATTGTTTTGAGCTGTTTCACAAACTGCTCAGTAGGAGAGCAGGCAGGAATTGAGGCTATTTCATGTTGCGCACTATTCTCCTGCAGTGGTTCGTCTTCATCTCCCCCAGTGCCTGCTCCAGTTGCTGGATCAGGTGGAGAAGGGTAGCAGGGTCAGTTTGCAACACCTGGGCAGTTTGATCTTCATTCTGGTTAAGATATAGCTTCATGGTCACAGCAGGCTTGATCTGTTGTCTCAAACTTCTGCTTGCAAGCTTCAGGAGCGGTTTGGTGAGATGGGAACAGGGAAACGAACAACGGTTATTGATGTTGGTACCTACAATTCCCACCAGGATTGCAGGAGCTGCTTGGAGGACTGTTCAGAAACCCTTTTTATCCACATTAAAGATACACACAAGCTATTACTGAGTTTCATCATTACAGAATACTAATCCACTTTAATCAATGCTTTCATAATATTTCTGAAAATTAGGTGATAATTAAGACCAAATATATTTAGTATACGCTAACACTTTTAAAACACCAACGAAGCCACAAATTCAGTTTTCATCAGACAACAAGTACTTTGCATCATTGCATATCCTGTTCATCTTACAACTGGCTGGCTGTGAGGCATTAACAAAGTCATGTCAGTTTTAAATACGTGAAGTACTGCTATCTCAATTACTTTTACACTGTTTATAAGTTTTTTATGATGTTAAAAAAACATGAAGTAAAATATGGAATACTAAAAGCATCGGGGAAGTCACCTGCACATCCAGTCTCCACTCCAGATTGTGGTAGCTGGGCAGCCTTGGTGCCAGCTCTCCAAGAATGCTCCTGATCTCCTTCCTGTTGTCAAGGTACAGCTGGAGCAAGGATTTGTTCAATTCATCTGAGAATCCCAGGACATGAATGGAATCTTGAAAGTCAATCTCAGAAATCTAGAAATAACAATTTAGGCCTTAATATGGAACTGTGTAATCATCATTATTTGTCGAAAACCAAATAAAACTGTAACTAAACACCACGCATGATGTGCAGTTATTTTCCTGCAGGAATGTCCAAGTACAGTTCTACACCTCGGACAAAACAAATATCCAGGTTTTAAGGGATTTACAGATGTTGACATATTACTGCAGATTTGCATGAGTTTCGGGACAGTTGTAGATAATTTTTTGAAAGAAGAACATTCAACCCCCTCACGTGTAAAGCCTTTGTATCAGAGAGCAAAACACAGCGCGGGGGAGCGCCCAAGCTGTGTCACGAGGCAGGACACACTGCAGGAATCCATTTATCAGGGGTGTTCCTGTGCCACTGATATCCAGACTACAAACAACGGGCAGTGATGTGGTGTGAGCAGCACCAGGCACAATGCTCAAGCTCCTGCCCCAGGTCACAGTCCTTGTGCTGACTGCAGCAGCCTGGCCCAGCACTGGGGCAGCAGTTATTGACTCCATGGAAAATGCCATTGTACCTCTCCAATGCACCATCCTGCAAACACAGTCTGTGACCAGTCAATTCTACCACAATACCCTGTAACCTGTCAGTCAAGTCCCCTTGCTTTAAGGAAAGGCTCTGTAACATTTCTACCCCCTCCCCACCTGCTCTTGGGAGCAACACTTGCCTGAGTTTAATCTGGCATTGCTTGTCTCTGTATCCCTTCTCCATGTAGTCATTGTTCAAATATTCTACTATATCAAGGTAAACGGAAACAGCCACTATCCAGCTATTGATCTTTTAGTATCTGCTTACACCCACCCAAAACTTTGGTAGCAGGAGCTGAAAAAGCTCTCAAACCCACCACATGAGACAAAGACAAGGAGTGATGAATAGGGGGTTAGTCCAGCCCATGTCCTCTACAGTAGCTGGACAACAAAATCTTGGCTTGAGTATTATTATTTAGAGCTCAATCCTGAAGGATGCTTCTCTATATGGAGTAAATTACGCTATTAAAATGTTGTCAAGTTTTAGCTTCAGATACTGAATACAAATTCCAGTCATCCACAAAAAAGCAGTGTTTCAATAAGACAACAGTCTGAGACACCTGTCTCTGAAATTAAAATAATACATGTCATCAAAATTTTGAGCTACATTTTTCCCATTCACCAGTATTTTCAGAGGTCTAAGTGTTCAGAAGACATCTCCTGAGTGCATTCCTGAAATACTTACACAAAGGTATCCTTACCATAAGCTTGGAGCTCTCAGTAAGAAGATAGGTTAGTCCCTCTACTCCATGCTGAATGGTGTCAACGCCAATGTCCAGCTTTCCTTTAAAGAAAGCACAAAGTGCCTTTTACTTCCTTGTTAACTACTACAGCAATGAGACTCAAAACTGCAAACTTACCCAACACTAACTTGCAAAATATGTATAGAAAAGAAAAAAAAGAGCGTTTCACGCCTTTCAAATAATAATGTACATGTTAGAGACCCCCTAAAACCAAACCATCAAAACAAAAAACCTAAGAAAAACCCAAACCAGTTTCTTACGGCATGGTACAGAGAAGGGTTTGTGTCGGTAAGGAGGGCCCCGCAGCCCCCCACATTGGGCAGGGAGGGCAGCCCGACCCCGTTCCCTCGGCCCCGCACCGCCGTGCAGCGGG
>NW_021940571.1:227477-266426 GCF_001715985.3 Manacus vitellinus
GGAGCCAGGGTTGGGCTCGGCTGGAGCCGCCGCGGCCTCGGTGCTGCCCGACCCCGCGGAAGGGAGCGGAGCGGAAGCTGTTGGAGCTCTTCCCGAGCGTCACCCCTGGCCCGGGGGAAAGCTCGACCCTTGCTTGGGCGTTTCGCGTCTCAGCCCGGTGTGTGGTTCCTGAGGCTGGCTGTGCTCCGAGGTGCTGGTTGGTATTGCAGGATAACGAGTAGTGTGGACTCTGGCTGGCTGACAGCCAAATTCCTAGTGATAAGGTTAAAGTGAATTGAGAGGAATTGTTCCTTCATCTTAACAGGTCTAACGCTGATTTTCCTTTGTGTGCATCAGTGTTCAGTTTTGTGAGAGGTGTGAGATGGAGATTTAGGTCAGTAGTGATGTGGTGGCATCGAAATGCAAAAAGTCAGAGATATTGGGGGCTTGAGGGATGTGAATGACAGTTATTGATATTAGCTGTGTAGCTTATGGAATTTTGGAAGGTTATGGAACTACTTGGAATGTTGTCACTGGGTGTGTGTCAGGACAAAGTTTCTGTATGTTCATATGATTTTTGTTATTCCTGTAAGGATCATAATCTTGTTTGGCTTCAAATAGAATTTAAGATTGTTTAATACAGATGTACAAGCTTGGGGTTTTTTCACAAGTAGGAGGGAAATGAGAAAGTTGAAGCACGTACATAACTGTGCACATGGGATTGCTTTGTGTTGTCTTCTGCTCTGAAACACATTTTGAGTTGATTGAGATACAAATGTGTGAAAATTTGATATCTATATGTAGTTTGTGCCGTCTGGTTTGTGGATATTTGCAAAAGCCCCAGTGTTCTTGTCTGTGTCTTGAGCCATGTAATGTTGTTGTGACCTCTGTCATAAATGTGCTTAGTGTGTTTACTTCAGGGGTATCTTGCTGCTCGTAGCTGTGGTCCAGCACACCCCACCTTTCCCATCCGTGTTTCTGCCCTGTTCAGTCTCTGACAGAGGGATGCAGCACCTCAGGCTTTGGTTTGTGAGTTCTAGGATGCAGAGTGGGAAGAAATGCCCAAAGTTATTTATGGGCAACTTTGCCTGTACACACTGGAAAATCAGGTGTAAAGTGCTGAAGGTTACTGCAGAGTCAGGTTTAACTTTTGGTGTGCGGTTTACAGTGTAGCCCTTAATTCCATACACCTGTATTTTTGTGTCCTCTGAGCTGCTTGCCTCATCTGAGAGGGGGGTGCTTTCCAAAGTGCCACTGAATTTCTGGAATTGTAAGGCTTTTTGGCTTGTGCTTGAGGCAGTAGTTCCTGGGCCCAGAAGAACTTGTATGTATGTAGCTTTGACAGGGAAAACTTCACTGTACGTGCATGTTGTTGGCAAGGACCAATTTAATTCTGATATTTTCTAACCTTGCTTAATGCTCCTTTAGTGCTTTTCTCTCTGTTGTAAGGTATGTGCTGAATTTACTGTGTTGGTTAAAGTGTTGTGATAGCTTCAAGTGTATTGTTGCTTCTGTCATAGTAAAAATGGCTGTATTTTTCGAACAATGGTTCTTTTGTCCTTCCAGTTTCACCAGCGTCCTCCTTTTTTAGGGCAGGCTGATGAGAAAAGCTGGTAAGTCTTAATTTAGCAATAAAAATTCATTAATTTTGTAACTCATTACCAGTTCCTGTGACTGTAACTTCAGTTCCCGTGAACTAGTTGAAAGTTTCACAAAGCATCATATGTCTGAATGACTAAGTCAGAATTGTGAGAACTGTTTTTGAAAATATCAACTATTTCCTCCAAATAATAATAATGAATTCTAATTCTCTTCATGTTAGTTTAAATCAAATCTGACTCTGATATTTGCATTAATTAACATTGGGAACCTTACATCATGGGATAATGCTTTTTGCTTGAAAAGCCCACAAAGGGTAGGACAGGAAGACAGGAATTCTTAGGTGTTTCTTGATTCTGAAAAAGAAAGCAGTAGTGTTGGCTGTGATTTCTCTGGTAAGTCAACAGAAAATTTTCAGAATGAAATATCTACAGTCAAATGAAAACAAATCCACATGAAACCATTTCTATAAGAAGCTGCAATTTGGAGGTTTTCAGCAATCATACGAACAATTTGGATGGCCTAATTGAGTTTAATTATTTGGAAGTACTTTTAATTCCTCCAATTAAAGAAGTTAGAGGAGATCCAGGTGTTCTGATAATTGTATTATTAAGCACATACTATTTTAAAACTTGTCCATGAATTATTTTACCTCTTACAGCAATATTGGATCCCACATATTTGTGTTGGTTTTTGTTGTGACTATTTTATGTTATTTCCAGTAATCTCTTACTTTGAGACTGGAAGAATCCCAGACTTGATCCATCTGTGAACTGAGCAATTCTCTTACATCCAGCAGTGGAAGTGGTTAGATTTCCTGCAGAATGTAGCACTTCATTGGTGCTTGTTTGGTACTCGGGAGTTCAAGGTGTACTGAATCACATGTATTTGAATTCTGAATATTGAAGTTTCTAGCTTGGTCACGTTTAGGTGTGAGTATTTATAAGGGGAATAAGATATTCTGTGCTTTCTGTGTTCTTAAGAGGCTGCCTGCCCCTTATCATGCTGTAGCTAAGGCTGAGAGGAATCTCAAGTTCCTCTGTAGGCAGCTGGTCACTGTGTGTCTCCAGACTGGATTGTGCCTGTAGCAGCAGCACAGGGGTGGTCAGTCGTGACTGTTGGTGCAGAGCAGAGGCCCCGTTCTGTGGTGTGTTGTGGCCTTTAGAAGAGAAACCTTGGAGGGAGGTTCCTCCTGGCTTCTGCTCCCTTGCAGTGACTGCCACCGTTCTCATGGGGCTGTTCTGGATGCCAGGGAATTTCTGGGAATTAATGATGATTTCTTACTCTGTCCCGAGGTAGTAAGGCTAATGGGGGAAACTGAGATAGTGTAATTCTCCATTTCTATTCCATGCTCTTTAAAGTTGTTTAGATGGCCCTTGTCAAAGAAAACCAAAAAAGTAGTTGCTTAAGCACTAAAATTACCTCAGTTAGTAGTTTTGTTTTGAATAAAATTTCTGTGTGAAAGAATTCTTTGATATTCTCTTTTAAGACCGCATTCGGCAGACAGAGGCAGTTGTCCATCCTGGTGGATCACAGTGCAGAATCCCACTGAGTCTTTTCCCCCATGAGCTTGTGTTGCTGTAGCTGTCCCACTGACCTCTGTAGGATGGGCAGTTGGGCAGTTGTAGGAACATGACACAGGGATGAACTAGTTGTTGTCTCTCGGGTTCCCTAGATGGAAGGACTGTTAATAAATAATCCAGAACATCTTATACTGGCAGCTTGGTGAAACTGCGTTGATGGGAGTTCTGCTTTGATGAATAAAGTTGATAGAATATGACATCTGGGGAAAAGAAAGTGAAAGCGTTAAGTTGTAGGAAAAAACAAACACTAGTTTAATTTTTTTAGGGGAAGAGGGGCATGGCATTAATCCGTCCTATATTTTGGGAATATCCAACAGGACAGATGCCTCTACATGTAGCTCGTGGGAAATGGGGGAGAAGTTTGATGAGCATCTGGACAGGATTCTTTCCCAGCTCCACATCCTTCCTCTCAGGAAGTCTCTGTCCCTTTGTCAGCTAACCATTCCTGCAGTTCAGATTGCATTTCTTGATAGCATAGATTGAGGCTGAATCTCGCCCCCTCACCCAGCTGCAACTGGTTTTGGGTGCTTGACTTTAGGGTTTTACTACTGGAATTGTTACCTCCCTGTGAGTGTGGACTGTGGGACAGCCTTGTGTTTGTGTAAGAACCGAAAGCCCCGCATTGGAGGAAATGCTTGTGGGCATGTGGTATTGAGCATTTGAAATGAAAGCTTAGCAGAAACACAATTTTTTACTACGTTAAACATAATATTTAGTGGATTTTAGTTGCAAATTTGTGCCATGTTGTTCATATGTTTGTGGATTATGAGAGCATAAGTTTGCAGGCCCTTACCAGCAAAGCAGAATTGACTTCCTTTTAAAGTCAGGAGCTGGGGACATGCATCTAAGCAAACTTTACAGAGTACTCGTGTCCTTGTTTTTAAAAGTCTCAAAAATGCACACACTTTCCAGGGGACCAGAGCTGCTGCCCAGAGCAGGTGTCATGTTGGAGCATCTCTGAGTTTCTCTGAAGTTGATACAGCTGGTTTGTGTTTGTTACATGTTCGTCTCACTTGCAAAAGCACTGTATATTTAGAATAAATGCTTTTAGTGTACTTACTCCAAGTAAATGAGGTATTTTGCTGATTTGGATTTATGCTGGAAGAAGGGAAGTTTAAAATGAAGAGTCTCTAAGGATGATTAATACAATGTGAACATTCATCCCTTGTATTGCTGTATGGTGCCTAAAGCTTTTTGAAGTGCTGCTCTTACAACTTTGTGGTTTCTGCATGCAGTCCCTCCCGTGGAGGTTACACGTCTTGACAGAAGAGACTTCTATTCTAAAATAATGATATAACTTCAAGATGACTTGTTTCTCAAAAGTATATGTCAAATAACATTTTACATACTTCTCTGGCAAAGTGTTTACTTACCAAGAGAGCCCCATAAAATGACAGAGCAAAGGATTTGCTATGTGCCTTGACTCTGGTTTTTTTCTTGCAGGTATTGAATAAAATATGCTGTTGTCAATAGGAATGCTGATGTTGTCTGCCACTCAGATATACACTATTGTGACTGTGCAGTTATTTGCTTTCCTGAATCTTTTACCTGTGGAGGCAGATATTTTAGCAGTAAGTATATTTTCTACATAGGTGAAATATCTATGAAATCGAATCTTCTTTTTAACTATTCTATTAATTTATCAGTTAATACAATAAATATTACAGCATGTTGCTTGAAATGGAATTGCCTTAACAGTTTATTTCAATAAAAAAATGAATTGTACATTTTCAAACAACTTTGTAGATGATATGTGCTCAGGTACCATGACAGTGAAAGCACTTAATTCCCTTAGACATTTACAAAGTTCCACTCTGACCAGATGTCCTGTAGCATGTTATAATCCTGTTAAAAGAATTCCATGACTTGACTTAGACAGCAGTTTAAGTTTTGGTGATGGATACCATTTTGTACAGTTCCTGGATGTAAATAAGTAATCTTCTATGGCTGGTATAATTCATGGGTGTGCTGGAGGCCTTGTCAGGAAGGTTTTTTGTGAGTACTACACCTAGACGTGGCTATTTTTTTAAACAGCTGAAAATATCTGCTATCGTTAAGGAAAAAATTTTGGGGTGTGTAGAATTTCAGATCATCAGGCTAATAAACAGTATAATGAACATAGGTCAGTAGGAAAAGGTTTTGTTTTGCTATTTATTACCAATGTGGTATGTTGTGAAGTTTTAAGGAGGATGTTATAAATGTCTTTGTAGGATAGAGCTTAAGCTACTGAAATAATTAAACCTAAGTACTGTTGGCTCTGCGTTCTCTGCTTATTCCAGTGATGTGCAGAGGAGTTTTTAATACTGTATCAACTTGGGAGAACAGTGACAAGCCCTTGAAGCCAAATTTTAACATAAAAATTCTTAAAAGTTTATGGTAGCATGGGGTTGATGAACACTGAAGTATGTTATTTGGATCTTCAGGTTGTTACTATTCTATCAATACTTTTTGTAGGAAAAAAGTAAGGAAGCAATGCAGATAGATAATTGCTGAATTATAACACTGATGTGACCATTTTATTGTGACATTTGAAACTGTTACTCTACTGTAAACATGATTTCCTATCCCCCTTTCCTCTGTCACCAAGCCCATGCTTCCTCTTTTCAAAAAAACCTTGACTTTTATTCTTGCTTCTTCCTCTCTTATAAGGATTATTTAAAACAACACAAACAACCCCCCCAACTTCAAAGAAGAAAAATAGGGCATTTTGGAAGTTTAGTTTAATTTTTTCTATTTAAGCTTTTGTGTGCAGTATTCTAAAATGATTCCATATAAAAATGAAGTGTCTTTTATTCTTGGATGTTTGGAAGTGGCAGATTTATTCTGAGAATATCTTGAAGTAGGCTCTAAAACTACTGCACAAAGGAGCCAGTGGAATGCTCAGAAGAGAGAATGTTAGCAGTGTCACTTGGCATTGCTGGTGTACAGATCATGTACAATCTTGAGAGATTTCACAGTTTAACGATTACCCATTTGTTAGCAAAACTGGTCTAGTTTTGGGTTCACTAAGGAACAAAATTCTTCTATTCCCTTCTAACTTAAGAGTCTTTATGCTTCTGTGTTCTCACATAGTTGCAGCTTCAAATGAAGGATCGTGTATGTGCAAAGTGCTGTTACATGCATTTGAGGCAGAATTGGTTATTTTATGAAAAAGGAATAAAAATAAATAGGTTTGTGTCTGACTCTTGGCTTTAGCTGGGGCTTGCCAAGTAATTCAAACAAGAACTGGCAGTGGCACGAGCTCAGGAAGGGTGTTTTGAAGAAGGTGGTGCACTGGTGCTCTGTGTGGTGGAAGGCTGGGAGGAGAGACTGTGTGGAGCACACTGATTACACAGAACAAGGAAGCTTCCTTGAAACTTGGCTCCATTCCTACCTCTTTCCCCTCAATTTTGTTAGAGTCTGTGGGAAGAAAGCTCCTTCAAACTGTTGCTCCTTTGGAAGAGTTCAGATAAATCACAGCAGTGTTTGTCTCTGAACTATAGTTTGAGTTCTTCTGTCTAAGTCTGGCTGGTAGAAAATGTCCCTGTGAAGCAAACATGATCCTTACTTGGCTGTTGTGTGTGACAGTGTGATGATACAATGAATAGACAAACGTTTCTGAGTCACTAAACCATTTAGTACAACTTATAACTGACGCACATTCAAGTCAGTTACTGTAGAGTTCACAACTTCTGCAGGAAATACTTGTTTTGCTTTATATGAAAAAACTGTAGCATACTTACAGTTTGCACCTTTTCTGGTATGACTTCTGTGTTGGTCAGGCATGGCATAGAGCTGCTGAAGATGGACAAGGAAAGATGAAACAAAGCTTCCACAGATTTATATCCTTACAATATTCTTCTGTTTTGAAGTGAAAGCTCATAGTTACTATAAAACAAAACTGTAGAGATACTTTTCAGCTACTAACCTGAATGGATAACAGGGAGTTGGGAAGGGGTGGCATATTCTTTGCCTACAAGTTGTTGAAAGCTGTTCTTCCCTGTACACAAGTGAATTCAGGGCAAAACACCTGCTATCACCATCCAATAAAAGCTCTATACCTAAGCCCTCCAGCTCTTTAGATTTTTTTTTTTAGTTTTTAGTTTCTGTTCTGCAAATATGATGGTATTTGAGTTTTAGACAATAGAAAGAAAGATTTACTGTACAAATAATTTAACAAAATATCTATTACTTTTGTATTTTGACAGCTAGATAAGAAAAGAATGATGTTACTGGATGAGTGGAAGACAAGTGGAATAAACAGTTTTGTGATTTCATTGACATGGTCACAAGATGTCCTATGTCTGATAAATATTTTAATCTAAAAGAATGCAGTGTTGTTTATTTCTGTTTACACTTGCTAACTATTTCTATCTTGTTGCAAACCTGATTTTATTTGTTTGCTTGTTTGTTTGTTTCTCTTAGTACAACCTTGAAAATGGAACCCAGACTTTTGATGACCTACCTGCTAGATTTGGCTACAGACTACCAGCAGAAGGCTTGAAGGTGAAATAAATAAAATATATATATATAAATGCCCTGAGTATGTATTAAGAGAACTGTATCTGCTTACTCTCTGTAAACTAAAAAAGATAAGAGTTGCCTGTTCCTTCTGTGTGTAGTGTGTATGGCCCCAGAATCTGGCTCTGCAGCATTGTTGGTGTTGCAGTGTTGTGAGTAACCACTATGCAAAAAATGAACCTGGTGTGAAAGTCCAAGGGTGGGTCACTCTTTAGTTGTGTGTTGCCCTTTTAATTGCAAAGGGGAATAAAGTGCTGTAACAATTCCTGTAACTCAAAATTCTCTGCAATTCCCCTCGAGCAGACTTCATTTCCATGCCCAGTGGGTGTTATCATGGGGAGAAGTGGTGTTAGAGCTGTATAACAGACGGTGATTAAGTGATTTACCCAAGTAGTGAGCCAATTGAATACATCAAAAATAGATATAAGGAGCTTTGATTTTAACCTTTTAAACTGTTAGACAGCTCTGTCTTATTTAAGGTAGGTGTCATCACCTGTGTAGAAGTAATAACAAGTTTAGTCCTGAATATTAGACTAAAACTTTTTCCTTTGCATTAAGATTTTAATTAGTTTAAAAACTGCTGTGATATTGGTTGCAATAGGATGAAAGTGGTATACTTTTTCAATGCTTGTAATTAAGATTTATTAGTATGCAAGTTGTAAAACACAATCTGTCAGATTCTGTAATAGCCAGTTCCAAAGCATAAGTGTAGATGCTGCTCAGTTAGATGGTCCTCGATTAAAGATAGTTAAGAATGTATGGCAGGATTAAAGACAAGCCAGTCTGTGGCTGCATTTTGTGACCTGTAATGTGGTGGTGTGTGGTTTGTGTAAAACCCCTCTGGCGAGGGCAGTCGGTGCCACACGGCCCAGTGTGGTTAAAGCAGAGTAAAGGCTTTGTGTGAAGCCGTGTACCCTGAGCAGTGTGTGCTGGAGGAATTGGGGAACCTTGGGGACCCAAGTCATCATTGGCTTGCAGCACATCACTGTAGAATTTTCAGTTATTGCTTTTGATTGTTGCAGGCTGTGTAATGTTGTGCCTGTCACCACAAACTCGGCAAAGAATATATTGCCGGTGCAGCTTTTCTGCCAAAGGGGGTATTATTACAAAAACAGTTACTCCAACCAAAAATGCTTCTCTTTGTTTCAGGTTAAACTTTATGAATAATATATATTTATGGATAAAGTATAAGACTATATGTAAACAGTACATTTAAACTGGCAGTTCATGTATACACACTGTATACTGTATATGTTATATAAAATATGTATGTTTATATATAAACTGTGTATATAAACATATATTTAAACACAGTTAATATGTATGTTTATATATAATTATATCACTTATTATGTATAATTATTTCTACACAGGTGATGACATCTCTGTTTATCTAAAGTTGTCAGTGAAAACTGAGAGTTTAAGGATATATCTAGAACTGTAGCAATAATTTCTCAAGCCCATAGCAATGCAACTTCTAATGATATTTATTTGCATAAAACACATTAGTTATATTCTTATTTTCTGGCAATTCACTGCTCTTTACCTGCACAATAATTTGCTTTAGCTTTAGATATGATGTAAACTAGTGGAAATCTTGTAGGAATCTGCTGAAGGCTGTTCCAGCGCATTGGTGTCTGGAAGCTTCCGTCGCTTGTGATAAGTACAACTTATCACAAACACAGCCCAAGAAGGTGATTTTCTGAGGAGAGGTATTTCACAGGAAGGGTAGGCAAAACCTTAGAGAGTCCAGTCTGGATTTCTCTGATTCTTGGTAATCACAATCTATTGTGAAGAGACTTGAAAGAGGGGAATCTAAATAATACCAACCCAATTACAAATTAACCAACATTAATCTAGTTAATCAAGAAGCTCCTTCTCAGGTGATATAGAGAGCTGACCAAGGAAGCAAGCCCATTTTAGCAATGGGAGAAGGACCTGCCTGCTCCCTTCAGAGCTCAGGCAGGCAGTGCAGGGTGCTGGCAGCTCAGGGTGGCTCCAGCCCTGGGGAGGAGGGCTGGAGGAGGTGGTCAACCCTGAAGTCACAGCCTGGGGGAGTGGGACTTGTGCCACGGTATCCTGTGTCTAGAAGGGTGTGTTTCCCATAAGAGAAGCTGCTGAAGTTTTCAGCAGATGTAAAGTGTGAGATTAGGAGAGTTTCTACTCCAACAGTGTCAGTGGTGGAGTGCTAACTCAGCCACCTAAAAACAGTCCAAAGACTGCTTCGAGGTTGATATTGCCAGAGTTTCCTACTTCTGGGAACCTTTCAACTGTAGCGCATTGTGTGCTCTTTCCTTACCAGAGCAAACCAGCTATTTTGTGTGATAGGTCTTTGCTAGGGTCACACAGACCTTTCCTTGTGTTCCCTGGTTAATTGACAAGTGCTGAGTTTGTGTTGGTGCTTCTTAGGCCATTGTACTTCTGGTTTCTTGATTAGTCTCCATATGTCTTACCATAATAGTTAACACTTTATTAATGTAGTATATGCCATCCTCTTTATGTTGAATTATACTGCAAAGTCTGAGTATGAGGTGATTAGAAAAACTATATTTTCCTTATAACTTTCTAATTCTTTACAGACATAAAGATTCTGATGACTTAAAATAAATAGGGAAGTAGCAGAAATCTTACTGCAATATAGGATTAAGCTGATGATAAGAATTTGCTTAGCTATTGTATGAAAATGTGGTTTTATTCTTGTCTACCAACTCTTTTGTTAAGACAAAGAGAAAAGAAGCTCCTGTTTCTGTTCATGTTTTCTAGGGATTTCTAATAAATTCCAAACCGGAGAATGCGTGTGAGCCTATAGCCCCACCTCCACTGAGAGACAACTCCTCTGGTGCTTTTATTGTGTTAATCCGAAGGCTGGAGTGCAACTTCGATGTCAAGGTAAGAATTCTTAAATTGGTTTTTATTATTATTTCTTTTTTCCTCTCTCTTTCAAAGAATTTACTGGTACTTCAGAAAAATATCTATAGCTAACAGTAGGGTAGATACTGATATGAAGGGGAGGGAGAATTTTATTGTCTCCAGGCAGATAAAGCAGAGATGATCAAGTCTGACCTACCTTGTCAACTAGACCACGGCATTGAGTGCCACGTCCAGTGTCAGTAAACACCTCCAGGGACAGTGACTCCATCACTTCCCTGGGCAGCCCCTTCCAATATCTAACCACTCTTTCTGTGAAGAAATTCCTCGTGTCCAACCTAAATTTCCCCTGGTGCAACTTAAGACTCTGTCCACTTGTCCTATTGCTGATTGCCTGCGAGCAGAGCCCGACACCCACCTGCCTACAGCCTCCTGTCAGGCAGTTGTAGAGAATGGTCATCCCTGAGCTTCATCAGGGTCACCCGTGAGCCACCTCTTCTCCAGACTAAACAACCCCAGCTCCCTCAGCTGCTCCTCACAGGACACGTGCTCCAGGCCCTCCAGCAGCTTTGCTGCCCTTCTCGAGACCCACTCCAGTGCACTGATCTTTAAGGTCCCTTCCAACCTTTAACATTCTTTGATTTTGAAAATGCAAAATTAGAATTATCTGTGCTTGGATAGAATATATGGTTTTTGTGAAAATGACCCCTTTACATGCTATAGCTAAGGATGTCTTAGGGAAAACGGGACTCTTCAAGTTTGTTGTTGACTTTTATGAGCTAAATGGAGATTCTGCTGTTTGGTTATGTGGTGATTTAAACATGTAAATTCTACCCAGACTGTAGATTCCAGCTGCAGAGGCAGTCTCACTACTCGTGTAATCTGACTTCACATCAAACTCAGGAATGGCACACATTCTGTCCTGTGAATCCTCCCACTGCATGTGCATATGGCTCAGTAGGGAAAAGGAAGGGCAAAGGGTTACTTGCTGGTTTCCATGTCCTCTTTGCTGGTCTAATTGCTGTCCAAACACTGATGGGACAGCATTGCTTCTGGAGACATGCTTAAAGGAGCAGATTAGAATTTGGAAGATTTCTGCATTGCCATTGAGGGATTTCCATGGTCCGTCCTTTAAGGATTGAGTCCAATTAGCTCTGTATGTAAGAGGTTTTTGGTTATGTTTTATATTTCATGTAATATTGATGGAAAAGGGGATTCTCACACATTTCATATTAGACAAAGAGCAAGGCTGCAAGTGGATCAATCAGCATTACCAAGGTGACTGTGTGTATGTGTGTGCTCACTGGCCAGTGAATTCACCTCTAGCACGTTGTTAGTACTATTGCAGCGTTGCATCATATAATTGCATGCCCAGTACAGCATTTTGCCCTGAGGTTTCTGCCAGGAAGTTGCACGTGTGCCAAGATGTGAGTTAAATTACCCATTAACCACATGACTGACAGAATGCAGGTTTTAACAAAAACTGGAGTTAATTTAAAAGTCCCATCTCTCCTGTTTTACGTTGAAAACTAAAATGTAGGTGCATAGCTGTATCTTGATTTCTTTATGGATATTTTCTGTGGTGATGTAATATTGACCAAACCCCCAAACGTGCATCTATGCTGACATCTTAAATGGATTTTTTTTTTTTTGTAATATTGGGATTTCTCAAGGTGTCTGCATTCTACATTTTCCAATAACATCGTCCTGTTGTTTGAAATACAGTCATTAGCAATATGGGAAGAGAATCAGTATTGTTAGGATGAAACCCAAATGTTTCTCAAGATCCTCTAAATGCTTTTTGCAGCTTGTGAGGGGTTTTTATACTGTGGTGGATGCAGTATCCAAGATAAATAGTTGTAACTTATCTATGTTTACGTTAGTCACTGTAGTAAATGCCATTTACATGGATCTTGGACTTTGCTTGTATTGGCAAAAATGTGAGTATAGTTCAGAAACCTAACTAGTGCACAGGATGGTAACAGCTTTGTACCCACTTAAAATTTTTGCCCTTTTCCGTGAGAAAGCTTCTGATACCTGGGATTTCAGGTGAGATATTCCACATTTATCGAGTGGTAATTTCTAGATTACATTAGTGCCTTTATTTTCAATTGTGATCAAATATTGTTTTTAACTACCCATAGAAAGTTTTTAACTCTATTTTTAGTATATATAAACACTACCTACAAACAGTATTGGTTTTCTGGAAAAATAACATAGTTACATGAGTATAAGAGTAATGATATGATTTTGCTTCGAAAGGAGACACTTGTTTTATAAGTGCAAATGATGTTGTATACATATTAATAACTTCCTGGAAGTGTACCTTGTCTCAGGGCACAGACAGGTTACTGTGTTTGGAAGCAGTAGTCTTTCCAATAAGTATTTTGTGTGGCTTACAGGTTTTAAATGCCCAGAGAGCTGGATACAAGGCAGCTATAGTTCACAATGTTGATTCTGATGACCTCATAAGCATGGGATCCAACGACAGTAAGTACAGGTATCACTTCTTCTCTCCTGTTTGAAAAATCATTTCACCCACTGGCAAGAGCATCACCACCAAAGACCTGAAAACCCCACCAGCACAAACCAACCAAAGAAAAAACCTCCCCAAGCCCCCAAGAAACAAAACCAGAAACAACCCCTCCCTAAACAGAAATCCTCCTGCTTTTAACATTTAAAAATGGGAGATATTTGTATAAGAACATATATGTATACTTGTGTATGATTAGTGGCATTGATTTTTACCTTCTCTGAGCATTTCTTGTGGTTTTCTTCCAAATTTTAGTTCAAGTGTTCTGGGTTAAATGGTTAAATCTGAGATTTATATGACTGATGTGGAAAATAGCTGATGTGTGGTTAATTAAGTAGAAATATAGGGAAAGTAGGAAAAAATGCATTTGGAAGGAAATGAAACTTTAAAATACAGCTTTTTAGTATTTAGAATCACAGAACCATTTAGGTTGGGAAAGACCCTTGAGATCATGGAGTCAAACCGTGATTGTTAGTGGTTCCATTTTGTTATTGCACTGTTGGGTATGTTTTCCTGTTCCTCTGGACAAATGGATTCGAGTTTCATAGGAATACATATCACATGTACTTATTTTCAGTTTTTCAGTTGGAAAAAGAATGTTTAGAGACCAGTGCATGATTTACTATTTGATTCTCATGATAGCTGTTCCAGTTTTAACCTTCATGAAGTGAATATGTTCAGAACATCTTGTAGTCTAGTCAAAATGTTGAGTTTGTTTTATGGTGTGTGTTTTTTGTCTGTAGTGCTGCTATGACTTTCTTTGTGACATTTCTTTATTTTGTCCAGTTTTTGAACTTGCTCAGTATGGAACAAGAACATAAATGAGAGGAAAATAAATTCTTTCCCAGTGGAACCATCACTGAGTAAACTAGGAATGAACTCTCACAAACTAAATGGGATCTGAGTAACCCAGGCACTTATGTGAAAGTGGATTTAATGAATTCTTAACCGGTGTAAATCTTATTTTCATGTTTCACTGAGAAATCAACATGTAGAACAAGTCCCCAACAAACACAGATCTGGAAGTGTGAAGTGACACTTGAGGAACCTGACTGCTTCGATACGGTCTAAACTCAGGTTACTTTGAGCCTTAAATGTGAAGCAGTAGGGGGCAAATCAGTATAAGGTGAAGCTGAGGAGAAGGTTTTCTGGAATATGGGATTTATCTTTCAATAATTTTTCATTTATTATTGCCTTCACCAGTAAGCAGAGAAGTAGAAGACAGTTCATCCAGTTTCTTGAGATTGAAATAAAGATTGGGACTTGTTCATTTTCTTCTTTCTTCTTTTTGACCTCAACTGCAGTTGTTTCCAGTATGTTTACTTATGTCTAGAGTGAAAAGGAGGGAAGACAGATTTATTAAAACTTACAGAACCAGATCACAAAATCATGCAAGTTGTCAGAAATTCTGGAAATCAGTGGAACTGTGTGACTTGTATCAATTCTCTGAGTAAAGAGTGGTGTTCTGGTTAAACTTACTCTGGTGATGACTTTCTTGTCAAAATATTTTGGTTTTATGCTCTCTTTAATATTCCATTAGGAATTTTGATTTTTATACCTAAAATAAAGTCCTTAGAAATTGTTTAGGAAAAATAATAGCATTTGTACGATGTAAAGCTGCAGCATGCATGTACATTTGTCTGTATGTCACTATTCTAATATGTCTTCTGTTGGGATAGTCTCATAATGCTAAGTCTTATGTCTCAAGACTTCCCATAGAGTGTCCACATAATAATAGTTTTATTTTCCTGCTTTTTTGTATACAGTTGAAGTTTTAAAGAAGATTGACATTCCTTCTGTCTTTATTGGTGAGACGTCAGCCAATTCTCTTAAAGAAGAATTTACTTACGAAAAGGGGTAGGTTACCTAACATTCAGCTGTGTTATTCCTTGCATCAGGTCATTGCCTCTTTTGATTATTTATAGATTTAAAATAGGATTTTGTGATAACAGAGGCTATAGGTATTCCAGGTAAAATCTTGTGCCTGAGAGCAACCCACAATGCTTTAGTAAATAAGAATGATTTCACTGTATCTTTTGATATCATGTTATTTTTTTTTCATTCTGCTGTCAAAGCAACTGTGAGGTGGTTTTCCTGGTTGCTCTAGATTTATGATTGAGATCAGGAAGTAGTTTTAACTCCAAAAATGTCCTAAGAAACAGTTTTATCCTTTTATTTAATTGACTTTACATTGTGTGCATATCGGCTGAATTTTCTGTGTTGTTGTGCACAGATAAGATTCCTGTAGTGTGTCTAGTGACAACCTTTTCTTTTAATTTTTTTTTTAAATCGTATTTATTCTTCCTCCCCACAGTGGCCATGTTGTGCTAATCCCAGAGTTCAGTCTTCCTTTGGAGTACTACTTAATCCCCTTCTTAATAATAGTAGGGATCTGTCTTATTCTCATCGTCATATTTATGGTAAGTTCCTTCTGTTGATAACATTTTTTCTTTCAAACAGGTCATCAGGGAACTGTCACATACTGAGGTTTAAGGAAGGGATGCAGTAAGGGAACAGTGACAACTGTGTGTACCATGCTCACCTGGAATCCTTTAGTTTCTTGGTAAAATAAATAGGTGCAGAATTTTGTCAAAGACACATCATGAGCCTTTCGGGTGTTCTCTCTGCCTTGTAACTACTTACAGGGAATTGTTCTCATTGCCACTCTTGCACTGCACAAGCCCTTGCTTTTTGGCCCCATACAGGGTGACCTGTCCTTGTGCTCTTGTACACCAAGAGCATGTCCTGCTTTACCAGGCTTGATAATCATTAGTGCCACTGCTCAGTGGTGCAGGGCTCACTGGTTTATACTGCAGGGTAGTGATCAGTGCAAGCACAGAGTACACATCTCACAGCACATGCACTGCCTGTAGAAGTTCTCAGTTGGGACATCTCTCCTTGAAAAGGTAAGATAGCAGAGCTGTATGTTATTTCAGAATACTTAGCATCCCACTTTTTGGAATCTGTNTAAGAATGTATGGCAGGATTAAAGACAAGCCAGTCTGTGGCTGCATTTTGTGACCTGTAATGTGGTGGTGTGTGGTTTGTGTAAAACCCCTCTGGCGAGGGCAGTCGGTGCCACACGGCCCAGTGTGGTTAAAGCAGAGTAAAGGCTTTGTGTGAAGCCGTGTACCCTGAGCAGTGTGTGCTGGAGGAATTGGGGAACCTTGGGGACCCAAGTCATCATTGGCTTGCAGCACATCACTGTAGAATTTTCAGTTATTGCTTTTGATTGTTGCAGGCTGTGTAATGTTGTGCCTGTCACCACAAACTCGGCAAAGAATATATTGCCGGTGCAGCTTTTCTGCCAAAGGGGGTATTATTACAAAAACAGTTACTCCAAACAAAAATGCTTCTCTTTGTTTCAGGTTAAACTTTATGAATAATATATATTTATGGATAAAGTATAAGACTATATGTAAACAGTACATTTAAACTGGCAGTTCATGTATACACACTGTATACTGTATATGTTATATAAAATATGTATGTTTATATATAAACTGTGTATATAAACATATATTTAAACTCACAGTTAATATGTATGTTTATATATAATTATATCACTTATTATGTATAATTATTTCTACACAGGTGATGACATCTCTGTTTATCTAAAGTTGTCAGTGAAAACTGAGAGCTTAAGGATATATCTAGAACTGTAGCAATAATTTCTCGAGCCCATAGCAATGCAACTTCTAATGATCTTTATTTGCATAAAACACATTAGTTATATTCTTATTTTCTGGCAATTCACTGCTCTTTACCTGCACAATAATTTGCTTTAGCTTTAGATATGATGTAAACTAGTGGAAATCTTGTAGGAATCTGCCGAAGGCTGTTCCAGCGCATTGGTGTCTGGAAGCTTCCGTCGCTTGTGATAAGTACAACTTATCACAAACACAGCCCAAGAAGGTGATTTTCTGAGGAGAGGTATTTCACAGGAAGGGTAGGCAAAACCTTAGAGAGTCCAGTCTGGATTTCTCTGATTCTTGGTAATCACAATCTATTGTGAAGAGACTTGAAAGAGGGGAATCTAAATAATACCAACCCAATTACAAATTAACCAACATTAATCTAGTTAATCAAGAAGCTCCTTCTCAGGTGATATAGAGAGCTGACCAAGGAAGCAAGCCCATTTTAGCAATGGGAGAAGGACCAGCCTGCTCCTTTCAGAGCTCAGGCAGGCAGTGCAGGGTGCTGGCAGCTCAGGGTGGCTCCAGCCCTGGGGAGGAGGGCTGGAGGAGGTGGTCAACCCTGAAGTCACAGCCTGGGGGAGTGGGACTTGTGCCAGGGTATCCTGTGTCTAGAGGATGTGTTTCCCATAAGAGAAGCTGCTGAAGTTTTCAGCAGATGTAAAGTGTGAGATTAGGAGAGTTTCTACTCCAGCATTGTCAGTGGTGGAGTGCTAACTCAGCCACCTAAAAACAGTCCAAAGACTGCTTCGAGGTTGATATTGCCAGAGTTTCCTACTTCTGGGAACCTTTCAGCTGTAGCACATTGTGTGCTCTTTCCTTACCAGAGCAAACCAGCTATTTTGTGTGATAGGTCTGTGCTAGGGTCACACAGACCTTTCCTTGTGTTCCCTGGTTAATTGACAAGTGCTGAGTTTGTGTTGGTGCTTCTTAGGCCATTGTACTTCTGGTTTCTTGATTAGTCTCCATATGTCTTACCATAATAGTTAACACTTTATTAATGTAGTATATGCCATCCTCTTTATGTTGAATTATACTGCAAAGTCTGAGTATGAGGTGATTAGAAAAACTATATTTTCCTTATAACTTTCTAATTCTTTACAGACATAAAGATTCTGATGACTTAAAATAAATAGGGAAGTAGCAGAAATCTTGCTGCAATATAGGATTAAGCTGATGATAAGAATTTGCTTAACTATTGTATGAAAATGTGGTTTTATTCTTGTCTACCAACTCTTTGTTAAGACAAAGAGAAAAGAAGCTCCTGTTTCTGTTCATGTTTTCTAGGGATTTCTAATAAATTCCAAACCGGAGAATGCGTGTGAGCCTATAGCCCCACCTCCACTGAGAGACAACTCCTCTGGTGCTTTTATTGTGTTAATCCGAAGGCTGGAGTGCAACTTCGATGTCAAGGTAAGAATTCTTAAATTGTTTTTATTATTATTTCTTTTTTCCTCTCTCTTTCAAAGAATTTACTGGTACTTCAGAAAAATATCTATAGCTAACAGTAGGGTAGATACTGATATGAAGGGGAGGGAGAATTTTATTGTCTCCAGGCAGATAAAGCAGAGATGATCAAGTCTGACCTACCTTGTCAACTAGACCACGGCATTGAGTGCCACGTCCAGTGTCAGTAAACACCTCCAGGGACAGTGACTCCATCACTTCCCTGGGCAGCCCCTTCCAATATCTAACCACTCTTTCTGTGAAGAAATTCCTCGTGTCCAACCTAAATTTCCCCTGGTGCAACTTAAGACTCTGTCCACTTGTCCTATTGCTGATTGCCTGCGAGCAGAGCCCGACACCCACCTGCCTACAGCCTCCTGTCAGGCAGTTGTAGAGAATGGTCATCCCTGAGCTTCATCAGGGTCACCCGTGAGCCACCTCTTCTCCAGACTAAACAACCCCAGCTCCCTCAGCTGCTCCTCACAGGACACGTGCTCCAGGCCCTCCAGCAGCTTTGCTGCCCTTCTCGAGACCCACTCCAGTGCACTGATCTTTAAGGTCCCTTCCAACCTTTAACATTCTTTGATTTTGAAAATGCAAAATTAGAATTATCTGTGCTTGGATAGAATAAATGGTTTTTGTGAAAATAACCCCTTTGCATGCTATAGCTAAGGATGTCTTAGGGAAAACGGGACTCTTCAAGTTTGTTGTTGACTTTTATCAGCTAAATGGAGATTCTGCTGTTTGGTTACGTGGTTGTGATGGTTTACATTTAAACATGTAAATTCTACCCAGACTGTAGATTCCAGCTGCAGAGGCAGTCTCACTACTCGTGTAATCTGACTTCACATCAAACTCAGGAATGGCACACATTCTGTCCTGTGAATCCTCCCACTGCATGTGCATATGGCTCAGTAGGGAAAAGGAAGGGCAAAGGGTTACTTGCTGGTTTCCATGTCCTCTTTGCTGGTCTAATTGCTGTCCAAACACTGATGGGACAGCATTGCTTCTGGAGACATGCTTAAAGGAGCAGATTAGAATTTGGAAGATTTCTGCATTGCCATTGAGGGATTTCCATGGTCCGTCCTTTAAGGATTGAGTCCAATTAGCTCTGTATGTAAGAGGTTTTTGGTTATGTTTTATATTTCATGTAATATTGATGGAAAAGGGGATTCTCACACATTTCATATTAGACAAAGAGCAAGGCTGCAAGTGGATCAATCAGCATTACCAAGGTGACTGTGTGTATGTGTGCTCACTGGCCAGTGAATTCACCTCTAGCACGTTGTTAGTACTATTGCAGCGTTGCATCATATAATTGCATGCCCAGTACAGCATTTTGCCCTGAGGTTTCTGCCAGGAAGTTGCACGTGTGCCAAGATGTGAGTTAAATTACCCATTAACCACATGACTGACAGAATGCAGGTTTTAACAAAAACTGGAGTTAATTTGAAAGTCCCATCTCTCCTGTTTTACGTTGAAAACTAAAATGTAGGTGCATAGCTGTATCTTGATTTCTTTATGGATATTTTCTGTGGTGATGTAATATTGACCAAACCCCCAAACGTGCATCTATGCTGACATCTTAAATGGATTTTTTTTTTTTTTTGTAATATTGGGATTTCTCAAGGTGTCTGCATTCTACATTTTCCAATAACATCGTCCTGTTGTTTGAAATACAGTCATTAGCAATATGGGAAGAGAATCAGTATTGTTAGGATGAAACCCAAATGTTTCTCAAGATCCTCTAAATGCTTTTTGCAGCTTGTGAGGGGTTTTTATACTGTGGTGGATGCAGTATCCAAGATAAATAGTTGTAACTTATCTATGTTTACGTTAGTCACTGTAGTAAATGCCATTTACATGGATCTTGGACTTTGCTTGTATTGGCAAAAATGTGAGTATAGTTCAGAAACCTAACTAGTGCACAGGATGGTAACAGCTTTGTACCCACTTAAAATTTTTGCCCTTTTCCGTGAGAAAGCTTCTGATACCTGGGATTTCAGGTGAGATATTCCACATTTATCAAGTGGTAATTTCTAGATTACATTAGTGCCTTTATTTTCAATTGTGATCAAATATTGTTTTTAACTACCCATAGAAAGTTTTTAACTCTATTTTTAGTATATATAAACACTACCTACAAACAGTATTGGTTTTCTGGAAAAATAACATAGTTACATGAGTATAAGAGTAATGATATGATTTTGCTTCGAAAGGAGACACTTGTTTTATAAGTGCAAATGATGTTGTATACATATTAATAACTTCCTGGAAGTGTACCTTGTCTCAGGGCACAGACAGGTTACTGTGTTTGGAAGCAGTAGTCTTTCCAATAAGTATTTTGTGTGGCTTACAGGTTTTAAATGCCCAGAGAGCTGGATACAAGGCAGCTATAGTTCACAATGTTGATTCTGATGACCTCATAAGCATGGGATCCAACGACAGTAAGTACAGGTATCACTTCTTCTCTCCTGTTTGAAAAATCATTTCACCCACTGGCAAGAGCATCACCACCAAAGACCTGAAAACCCCACCAGCACAAACCAACCAAAGAAAAAACCTCCCCAAGCCCCCAAGAAACAAAACCAGAAACAACCCCTCCCTAAACAGAAATCCTCCTGCTTTTAACATTTAAAAATGGGAGATATTTGTATAAGAACATATATGTATACTTGTGTATGATTAGTGGCATTGATTTTTACCTTCTCTGAGCATTTCTTGTGGTTTTCTTCCAAATTTTAGTTCAAGTGTTCTGGGTTAAGTGGTTAAATCTGAGATTTATATGACTGATGTGGAAAATAGCTGATGTGTGGTTAATTAAGTAGAAATATAGGAAAAGTAGGAAAAAATGCATTTGGAAGGAAATGAAACTTTAAAATACAGCTTTTTAGTATTTAGAATCACAGAACCATTTAGGTTGGGAAAGACCCTTGAGATCATGGAGTCAAACCATGATTGTTAGTGGTTCCATTTTGTTATTGCACTGTTGGGTATGTTTTCCTGTTCCTCTGGACAAATGGATTCGAGTTTCATAGGAATACATATCACATGTACTTATTTTCAGTTTTTCAGTTGGAAAAAGAATGTTTAGAGACCAGTGCATGATTTACTATTTGATTCTCATGATAGCTGTTCCAGTTTTAACCTTCATGAAGTGAATATGTTCAGAATATCTTGTAGTCTAGTCAAAATGTTGAGTTTGTTTTATGGTGTGTGTTTTTTGTCTGTAGTGCTGCTATGACTTTCTTTGTGACATTTCTTTATTTTGTCCAGTTTTTGAACTTGCTCAGTATGGAACAAGAACATAAATGAGAGGAAAATAAATTCTTTCCCAGTGGAACCATCACTGAGTAAACTAGGAATGAACTCTCACAAACTAAATGGGATCTGAGTAACCCAGGCACTTATGTGAAAGTGGATTTAATGAATTCTTAACCGGTGTAAATCTTATTTTCATGTTTCACTGAGAAATCAACATGTAGAACAAGTCCCCAACAAACACAGATCTGGAAGTGTGAAGTGACACTTGAGGAACCTGACTGCTTTGATACGGTCTAAACTCAGGTTACTTTGAGCCTTAAATGTGAAGCAGTAGGGGGCAAATCAGTATAAGGTGAAGCTGAGGAGAAGGTTTTCTGGAATATGGGATTTATCTTTCAATAATTTTTCATTTATTATTGCCTTCACCAGTAAGCAGAGAAGTAGAAGACAGTTATCCAGTTTCTTGAGGTTGAAATAAAGATTGGGACTTGTTCATTTTCTTCTTTCTTCTTTTTGACCTCAACTGCAGTTGTTTCCGATATGTTTACTTATGTCTAGAGTGAAAAGGAGGGAAGACAGATTTATTAAAACTTACAGAACCAGATCACAAAATCATGCAAGTTGTCAGAAATTCTGGAAATCAGTGGAGCTGTGTGACTTGTATCAATTCTCTGAGTAAAGAGTGGTGTTCTGGTTAAACTTACTCTGGTGATGACTTTCTTGTCAAAATATTTTGGTTTTATGCTCTCTTTAATATTCCATTAGGAATTTTCATTTTTATACCCAAAATAAAGTCTAGAAATTGTTTAGGAAAAATAATAGCATTTGTACGATGTAAAGCTGCAGCATGCATGTACATTTGTCTGTATGTCACTATTCTAATATGTCTTCTGTTGGGATAGTCTCATAATGCTAAGTCTTATGTCTCAAGACTTCCCATAGAGTGTCCACATAATAATAGTTTTATTTTCCTGCTTTTTTGTATACAGTTGAAGTTTTAAAGAAGATTGACATTCCTTCTGTCTTTATTGGTGAGACGTCAGCCAATTCTCTTAAAGAAGAATTTACTTACGAAAAGGGGTAGGTTACCTAACATTCAGCTGTGTTATTCCTTGCATCAGGTCATTGCCTCTTTTGATTATTTATAGATTTAAAATAGGATTTTGTGATAACAGAGGCTATAGGTATTCCAGGTAAAATCTTGTGCCTGAGAGCAACCCACAATGCTTTAGTAAATAAGAATGATTTCACTGTATCTTTTGATATCATGTTATTTTTTTTTCATTCTGCTGTCAAAGCAGCTGTGAGGTGGTTTTCCTGGTTGCTCTAGATTTATGATTGAGATCAGGAAGTAGTTTTAACTCCAAGAATGTCCTAAGAAACAGTTTTATCCTTTTATTGAATTGGCTTTACATTGTGTGCATATCGGCTGAATTTTCTGTGTTGTTGTGCACAGATAAGATTCCTGTAGTGTGTCTAGTGACAACCTTTTCTTTTAATTTTTTTTTTAAATCGTATTTATTTTTCCTCCCCACAGTGGCCATGTTGTGCTAATCCCAGAGTTCAGTCTTCCTTTGGAGTACTACTTAATCCCCTTCTTAATAATAGTAGGGATCTGTCTTATTCTCATCGTCATATTTATGGTAAGTTCCTTCTGTTGATAACATTTTTTCTTTCAAACAGGTCATCAGGGAACTGTCACATACTGAGGTTTAAGGAAGGGATGCAGTAAGGGAACAGTGACAACTGTGTGTACCATGCTCACCTGGAATCCTTTAGTTTCTTGGTAAAATAAATAGGTGCAGAATTTTGTCAAAGGCACATCATGAGCCTTTCGGGTGTTCTCTCTGCCTTGTAACTACTTACAGGGAATTGTTCTCATTGCCACTCTTGCACTGCACAAGCCCTTGCTTTTTGGCCCCATACAGGGTGACCTGTCCTTGTGCTCTTGTACACCAAGAGCATGTCCTGCTTTACCAGACTTGATAATCATTAGTGCCACTGCTCAGTGGTGCAGGGCTCACTGGTTTATACTGCAGGGTAGTGATCAGTGCAAGCACAGAGTACACATCTCACAGCACATGCACTGCCTGTAGAAGTTCTCAGTTGGGACATCTCTCCTTGAAAAGGTAAGATAGCAGAGCTGTATGTTATTTCAGAATACTTAGCATCCCACTTTTTGGAATCTGTACCAAATTTATTATTTTACCTTTTAATAAAAATCAAGTAATGCATCAACTGTTCTATAAACACTTTCTTAAAATATTTTATTCTGTGTTAGTATTTTTTGCACTGCAAGTTACGTGTTTCACTGGCAATCCTGGACACATTTGGCACAATCACAGCTGCAGCAGCTCTCTGAAAACAAAGCAGAATGCTTAAAAAAAAAAAATAAATCACCCCTAAGTGATCAGAGTTTTTGATACAGTCTTTTACAGTATCTTTCTGGACAAAATGTGTCCCTTGAAGCTCATGTGTATACATGAGGGTGGGTGTGGGGAGGGTCTGGCTCAGGGAGCAGCAGTGAAGGGGTAACACCTCCTGGCAGTCAGGGGTCAGTGGTGCTCATCAGCCTCACAGCCACCTCTTGACCTGGACACCGGAGCTGAGGACACACTGAGTTTGCCAAGGATACTAAACCAGGAGACGTTGATGCCCTTGTGTCTAGAGAGGCCTTAACAGAAATCCTGATAGATGAGAGCACTGGACAATTAATTGGTGCAGCGAACTTGATCCCAGGGAGGTTGCAGGTTGGATTTGGTCCTCATTCTTCTCTATTCTGACCCTGCTTCTTTTGAGACAATCTTGTTTTTATCTAGAAAATGATTGTGAGACTCTAACTGTTACTAAGGATCTGAAAAAACAGCAGAAAAACTGCAGTTTGTGCATACAGCTCCTGGTTTAGCTGGGGTAAAAGAATCTGAACAAGCAGTTTAGGTTCAAATGCCCTTCAAAAATATACAAATTTTATTTTACCAAAACTCGTTACTTATAAGAAATAATTGGTTGTGAAGTCTTATCAGTGCCTTGCAGGGATTCCTGAAGTGAGAGATATTCATGCTGTTTATAATATTGATACTCTCCATGTTTGCCTACCCACGGTGCAGATAGATGTAGAGTACCTCTGCAAATTTCAAAGGACTTGTTAGTGTGTATACGTTGGTTCAGGCCTTTGTTCATTTGTTTGCTTGCCATCATATTTGAAAAATGATGTCATGTATCACAGGTGCTGGAATCAGAAATCAAACAGAAATAGCATTAGGGACTATTAATCAAATGGAAATAGAATCTTTAATATGGTTATTTAGATAACTAAATAACTACTAATACTAAGCTATTTTAGTTATTTAGCTATCTTAGTATCACACAGTGTAAAGTGTAACAATGGCTTCAAGTATCCCCTTTACTCCTCCCCAAACTACTACTGTAGATAATATAAAAACACAGTTCTGATGAATGTGGGAATAATCCTCTAAAACGTCTGTAATAGTCTAAATCTGTAAAGAAAACCAGTCAGAGTTACTGAATTGTGTTTTGCTCTGCAATGTACTTCCTGCTTTTCACACACCTCAGTAGAGGATTGCAGCAATAGCCATTGTTTTATGTAGTATGGACATAATTTTTTCTTTCTTTCCTCTCCAAAAAAAACTTGTGTATTCTCAGTTCCAAGTACCATGGTCATGGAGAACATCCTTTAGGCCTCTTTGACTTCTTCCTTGAGTTCAGGCAAGGGAAGAGGTGATTCAGTGTGAGCCGAAGTTCCCTTTTGACCAACTTACTGCAAAGCTTCATAAATCAAAACTTTTATTGTTCTTTTATTGTTTTAACTTACTGTTCATTTTGTCTTACGTCTGTTTCCAGATCACAAAATTCGTGCAAGACAGACACAGAGCAAGAAGGAATCGGCTTAGGAAGGATCAGCTTAAGAAACTTCCTGTACATAAGTTTAAGAAAGGCAAGTGGATCGTTCTTTGTATAACTAATTGAACCCTGTTGTGTTTAACACCAAAACACTGTAAATCAGGGGGCTGTTAAGTTTTAGAGGTGATTTTGAGTACATTGAAATAGATAGTAGAGTTTGGAATGAAAGCACACAGAAAGTTTGGCTTGACCCTGTTCTCACTGAAATAGAAGAGTTCTAACATTTCCTTAATGGGAGCAGAGCAGACTATGGGTGAGCATTAAAACGTTGCATAATATACAGCAAAATCAGTACAGAAATTCCACAGAAGTTCCTTGCTGGGCTCCCATTGCCAGTGACCACAGCAGTCAGTCACTGGGGTGCAGTATTTCCTTTATTTGGAACTCCCATCTGCAGTACTGCATCCAGCTCTGGGATCCTCAGCACAGGACAGATGTGGATCTGCTGGAGGGCATCCAGAGGAGGCCATGGAGGTGCTCTGGGGGCTGATGCCCCTCTGCTCTGGAGCCAGGTTGGGAGAGCTGGGGGTGTTCACCTGATGAAGAGAAGGCTGCAGGGAGACCTGAGAGCCCCTTCCAGGGCCTAAAGGGGCTGATAAGAAAGGTGGGGAGAGACTTTTTACCACGGTCTCTTGCAACAGGACAAGGGGCAATGGTTTTAAGCTGAAAGAGAGTGGATTCAGAGTAGATATTAGGAGGAAACTTTTTACAGAGAGGCGGTGAGGCCATGGTACAAGTTGCCCAGAGAGGTTATGGCTGTTCATCCCTGAAACATTCAGTTGGGTGGGGCCCTGAGCAGCCTGATCTAGTGAAAGGTATCCCTGCTCATTGCAGAAGGGTGGAATAGATGGCCTTCCAACTCAGACTATTCTATGATTCTATAATTATTTGTCTGGAAACTGGTAAATATTAATGGCACATAAGTTGCCTGACGTTGTTGAGAGTATAGAAACAAAACTATCTTTTGGGTATAACTTCTCTGCCTTTCTGGAGGAATGCTCCTTTCATTTAATCACAATACTTCTGTGAGGGCAAGAGCAATTCAAATTTAATGCCAAAATACTTGTTGTGATTCTCTGTAGTGAATAAATTGATGCAAGATCTAATGACAAAGTTGAGGAATCAAGCTGTTACTTTATTTAGTGAAATAGAAAAACTGCCTTAAGGCCCTCTCTATTGTAGTCTACTCCTTAACAGTAGGAAAAAATCTGCTACTTTTCTTCTCCATTTTGTTTTTATATGTGTTACCATTTTGCCATCTGATAGTCATTCACACAAGCTATTGCAAGGTATAAGAAGAAAAGGTGGAAAAAGCAGTTAAGTTAAATGATTGATTACTACCTGGCATGTGTCGATAGGGAATCTATTTGCTGAGGCACAAAGACCAGGCCAGGGGATGTGCCTGTGTCCAAGGACAGAACTTTGCCCTTGAAAAAGCCACCCTGCATTATTAACGACATTGCTCTCACTTTGTGCAGAGCAGATGTTCAGTTTGAGAGGATACAGTATTTGTGCAGTGTTAATCAGCCTCATAGAAAAAAAAAAAAGTGTTTTCTTCTGCAGGGCCAACGGAGCCTTTCTCTAGTGACCTACTTCTATGGATTTGATATTAACTCTTTAAAATTATGTTAAGCTAATAAAACAAGTAATAATTTTTGGGTTTTCTTACTGATTGCCTATGAAATCTAATTAGAATAAAAATACAAAGTAAATTATGTTGTACTTTAAAGAGAAATTTGCAAGGAAAAAGTTGCTTCAAGAAGGTCAATTCATGTCCTTTTCAGTTAGTTTTGTGTGTCTATAGTGTCTCAGAATTATATGATGAAAGAACCAGTGTATGAGAGAATCTTATTGCTGTTTTTGATGTTCTCCTTCCTCTTTGCTTGTGGAATCTTGGCAGCTGTAGTTTTGCATTTCTCATTGCTCAAAGCACACATGTGTGTGTGGATAGGTAATTCTGTGTTTCTGAAAATATTTTTTTTATTTATATGTACCAAGTAGTTAGAAGATAATTTTGCTTACTAAATACTCCTCATAGACAGTTTATTTAAGCAAGATACTTTATTTTGCAGTAATGTCCATACTTCCATTTCTCCTGATTCCTTTGGTGGTTTTGAGTCAACTCCTAAGCTACAGTAACTGGAATTTGAGAAAAAGATGTCTGAAAAGTGTCCCTTTTAGAATTTAAATCTTCTGTTCTTGAGGGATGTGTGGTCATGGAGATGAAACAGCTTGGGAACTAGTCCAGGAGAAATCTCATGTGCCTGGGTGCCAAGGTGTCCCTGGTGCTGGCTGCTGCCTGAGCTGCCTCCCTTCCTGAGCCCCGGGGAGAGCAGGCCCTGGCAGTGTTGGTTGGGTACAGGTGTGTGGTCTGTGGGACAAGGGGAGCAGGGGCACTGCTGCAGATGGACGTGGTGGGTGCTGGTGGAGCAGCAGGGCCCAGGGCTCGTGGCACATGGCTGTGCCATGAGGGGAGGAGTGGGACAGAGACCTGTGCTGTCAGGAAACTTCACCTGTGCCTGCCTGGCCTAGAAATGGGTGTGAAGCTCCACCGCTTCCGAGGGTGCTGGGGAAATGAGCCTACTCAAGAGCAGCTGTCACCTTCCAGCACTGCTCTTTGGGCTTCTTGGTGCCTTCCCCTATTGCACAGTGTGTAACCAGGGTGTGGACACCCAGCACCACGTGTTGGGCAGATGACTGCCCGTGTGATGGGGTGGGCAAACATGCGGTGGAGCACTTGGCCCCGTTACTGTCCAGTCCCTCGACCATCGGTGTCAGTCAGGTGATGGGAAGGTTGCTGGCAGTGTGCTTACAGCCGTGTGACGGGGTGAGGCTGGGCCAAGCTGGTTGTTTCTGGTGAAGTAGTTTGTGCATCTGAAGAACAATTCATGGTCAGGGCAGTGTGCAGCTGGAGCTTGTGTCTCCTGTGTGTGTAACTGATACATTCCTTGGGGGCAATTTTATGATAAGACAATACCAGTAACTCCTCCAGCCTAGCGAACTGCTTCCAACACCACCAGGAGCAGCTTCCACTTACCACCCCCCTCTGCTAATCCTACTGACCAGGAGCAGTCATTTCACACCCAGAGCTTCTACGAATGGCTGTTCTACCAATTGGCTGTTCTACCAATGTCCACAGAGAGAAGATCTGCCATATTTCTTAATTCTAGAAGCCAGTTTGCAAAGGCATTGCCTACCTGCCCTGTGACCCTGCTAGGTTTGATCCTGTTTGCTCGTTCTTTATATGTCTTATCACTCATGAAGTGCCCTAACCTGTTATGGACCCCTCTGGAAAGGGCAGTTTCCTCCTCTTCCATGGAGCTCATGTATACTTCCCAGAAAAGAATTCTGGTTGCAGAGGGGTAAGGAAGGCACTTTATGTCTTTAGCTGGAGAGAGAGAGAGAGAGAGAGAGAGAGAGAAATGTCTGAATCCATGGATGTTGAGGCAAAGGGTTTAGGAACCAAACTTAAACCCTATGTTCTGCTTGCTGCTGTTTGGTCTAGGAAGCTTTGATGGGAGGCAGTGAAGGAATTCCTTATTTTCCTTTGCTTGTGTGTCCAACTTTTGCTTTCCCCATGACTTTTTCTCAAGGATTTTCTGATGTTTTCCTTTCTGACCCTTTTCCCCATCCCTCGACTGGAGTGAGTGGCTAGGCTAAAGCCACCACAGGACAGGAGCAGCTTGGGAGGCCAGTGTCTTCAGGGAAAGGAAAAGAGCCATGGGAATTGATGGAAGGACCATGTTGTAAAGCCCTTGACAAAAAAATGGATCAGGAATGCACTGACCTCTGAGAAGTGTCTCCACTTTGGTCATATTACGTACCACAGCAGTGTATGCTGTGTCAGTACTGCCAGTGCTGGGTATCCTGTCTGTCAAGTTTGAGTTACAAAACACTGAACTCCCCCCTGTGACCAGACTGTCATTCCTTATTATGATTCTTATTTTTTACCCAGTTTTATTTGTTGCTATTTTTCTGCCTTAAGTTTTGTCAATAACTAATACCTGTATAGTAAAGTGAATCCTGTATTTTAAATCCTTTTATCTTACTTTCAATGAGCATGAAAGAATATTTTAGAGATAGCACTTGACACAGTTTAAAATGTTTTTATTATCCTAAAGTGTATGAGCTCTGGTCCCAAAGAGGTCAGAAGTCCAGGAGTAGCTCTGCAGCTGGCAGGAGCTGCCCTGCCTGGGCAGTGGGGAGCACTGGCTTGGATGTGTGTCAGGATGAGGGTCTGCTGCAAGTCCTTTAAACTCAAGCTGATTCTCACTTATATGCTGTAGGAGATGAATATGATGTGTGTGCCATCTGCCTGGATGAATATGAGGATGGAGACAAGCTCAGGATCCTTCCATGCTCTCACGGTAAGCAGCTGTATTTTAGGTTTGTATTTGAATTAAAACTGCTCTGTAGAACACTGTCTAAAACCCACAGCAAATATGTTTAGTGAATGATTTATAAAATTTCTTTTTGCTAATATGCAGGAATGTGCATACAAAGTGGGAAAAGAGAAAACTTGCTTTCTCCTTTTAAAAGCCAAAAGGCTAGCATTCCCACTTCATATTTTTCCTTGGATGTATACATGAAAGAAAATCTGGGCTTGACACTGCCCCTTATCTGTATTTAATGTAATACTTTCTACATTAAAAAAAAAATAGGCTTTCCCTTTCCCCAAGAGAAATAAACCATAAAACCTAATTGAGCTTTTGGTGACCTGGAGGTGTGGCTGGAGGGAGGGGTCTGCCCTGCAGCCTGTGTCCATGCAGAGCCACTGCCTGACTACACTTGAAGTCAGCGTTGGTGGGATATTTCCCCTGTGACAGTCTTTCTCAAATCCAGCCCACTGCAAAGGTGTACTTAGCAGTCAGGTCCATATCTATCCACAAGACAAGACTGCTTTTGACTACCTTTAAGTACAAGGAAGCATTTTAAGTGCTTATATCTAGAAATCTAGAAGAGGCCTGGGCCCAAGAGCATCTCTAGATTTAAACATATTTTTGATAAAAACTCTCAAGAAAGATACAATTCACCCTTCCTAGCTCGGGACCCTCTCTCTGCCTTTCAGGCCATAACTATACTACAGCCATTTTGGCTGGGTACAGTTTTATCTGTTTTTTTTCACTGAACTCCTGCTCTGAGCAGGCACTGTGACAGCAATCACAGATATTGTTAACAAAGAGGCAGCTGATGTTACAGCCTTCCATACACAGCTGGTGACAGGAGCTCTGTAGATCCACAGTGTAAAACCAATTTCAAACCAGCTTGATAAACAAGGAGTTCTCAGAAGAGAAAGAACAGGTCCACGGCATCTCTCCCAGTGGGGGACTGCAGAGGTAACTAAACTCGAACACCACCAACCACCACCATGAGTTCTTGTGGAGAACATGTTGCCAAACATGCTTGACCACGTACTAAACACAGCGTGCTGGCCTGTGTACATACAAGCTCTCTGCCAGGTACAAGTCTCTGTTACTAAGCAGAGTTGGGTTTTTAATACCATAAGTAAGACACTTATACGTGTTTTTTTTTAAACACAGTATAGTTGCAGTACCAACTGCAGACCTAATTTAAAATCCACAAAATCATGCAGTAATTTTATTTAATAACAAGGTGCTTTGATACATGTTGGCGTGGAGGCTAGAGGCATTGTGAGGATGTTGATGGTGGGCGTGCCTGCTTCAGAGTGGTTAGAATTCCTCAAGAAGCTTTAAAGTTTATCTCGTTAAATGTGGCCTGTTGCAGGACTGCTCTCATTCACTCGGTAGAGAACACAAGTATTCATTGCATATACCCATGTGGCTGAGTTCTGAATCTGTCAGGTGTTTTGTACAGGCTACGTGCCAACAAACTTGGGAATAAAATTCTCTGTGTGAGTTACATTCCGAAATTCTCCTATGTTACTGAACAGAAGCACAGTTTAGCAGGTTTCCCTGTCCTTTTCACTTGGATAATGATGTCCTTGTATTTCGTTTTCTAACAGCATATCACTGCAAGTGTGTGGACCCCTGGCTGACAAAAACAAAGAAAACCTGCCCTGTGTGTAAGCAGAAAGTGGTCCCTTCCCAGGGGGACTCTGACTCAGAGACAGACAGCAGCCAAGAGGAGAACGAGGTGTCTGAGAACACTCCTCTGCTCAGACCACTGGCCTCGGTCAGCACACAGTCCTTCGGGGCTCTGTCAGAGTCCCATTCCCAGCAGAACATGACCGAGTCCTCGGAGTACGAGGAGGACGACAATGACAATGACAGCAGTGATGCGGAGAACGGCATGAACGAAGAAAGTGTGGTGGTTCAGCTGCAGCCCAGTGAGGACAGGGAGTACAGAGTGGCAAACACTGTCTGAGACTACTAATGACCAATAGTGTATGAACAAAAGGGTTCTTAAGGCTATTTACAAACCTTTGCGTAGGGAATCTCTTTTAATCTGTAATCCGTTTGGTTTCTTTGATAGGAGCAGCAGTTCGTGTAGTAGTACTCGGGTTAAATCATTACCGATAGATTTTATTTTTGATGCAGGTATTCAGTCACACATTCTGTCTTCTCAAAACCAACAGTTAAACTGGACTTCACAATGCTAATGAATAATGTTAATAGTTTGTATCAATGGAAATATCACACAGACTCTAAATGTCTTTTGTTGAAACGGGATTTCTCTGGAAGTACTTTTATTTCCATGTTGTAGCTACAAATGGGTCATTCTGAGAGCAATATTTATTACATGTAGGTATGTGTTACCCCTTAAGCCCAACAAAACCTGTATTTGCATGTTTGTATAGAGTTTTCCTAAGAACTGTCACCACTACTGAAAGGAAAATGTAGAACAGATCGATATTCTGTGTGCTGGTGTATCGAAACAGCAGAAGAAATTCCACTTCTGTCTCAAAGCAGTGATTCCAAATAATCCTTTGGAGTTTGCCACAGTAGCTGAGTTTAAGAAATTCCATTGAGCAATTCCCAGGTTAAGAAAACTTAGAATATATGTTTAGTTTTGAGCAATTCACAAGGTCAGGTCCACCATAAGCACATTAATTATCCCCCTTGCTACTACTTTGTTGTCTGGTTTCCAGTGAAGATGTGGGAATTGGGGGATGCCCAAGACAGAGATTTTGTTCCACATAGAAAAAGAATTTTAGGTAAGTATTATATTGATCCTTGGCTCATATGCCTCTTATTAAGAGCATTTTATGCTACATTAGTCTGCTAAACTCTGTATATAAAAAATTGTTCTTTTCAAATACCTGATTTGAAAACAAGCGCTTACACCTGTCTCACAGAACTCAGTACTTACCAGTGTATCACAAAAAAGGTAAATTCTATATAATACCTCTGTAACTATGTAGAAAGTAAAACCATATACTCAACATGGAGATTTTTTTATATGGCCTTGACTAAGGAAAGCTTGAAAGAATGTTAATAAACACGTTTTCCACTTTAAATATCAAAAGGAGTTTATTGAACTTTTGCATTATTTGATTCTTCATGGACTCCTACTTTTACGACTGAGGTTAAAGTGCTTTTGAAGATGCAGAACATGTACAATTGGGATCCCTGAGCAGACATTCCCCTGCATCGTGCTGTGAATCCCAGGGAGCTGCACTGACCAGTGCTGTGTGCAGGGGGTCTGAGTTACGGAGGAAACTTTCTTTTTGTTCACTTCTAGCTTGAGGAGGAGTTTGGACCAGCCTGAGTGTGTACACGTAGTGTGGCTGGGGGAGCAGGAAGCAGGACCAGGGTGCTCTGGACAGTTGTGGCCCCGCGGCAGCGCCTGTGGAACTGCAGCCTCGGTGCTGGAACCCAGGACAGGCAGGTGAGGTGTTCCCAGGTGTGATTTCTGACCTATCACTCCATGCTGCCACACATCCTGCCTTGCATATCTGTCCTCTGGGCCTTGCTGAGAGCAGGGAAAGTTTATTTTGCACAATGAGGCACAGTAAAAGGATAATAATGAAAGGATGATTCATCTCCAGACCACTGCCGCCAGCAGCCGTGGGGTAAGGACAGTCAGTGTAGTGGTATATTTTCACCAGGCAATATTCCCCTTCAGTATGCATGTGTCCAGGTGAGTCCAAATGGGAAAATGATTTCTGAAAATGTAAGTACTAAGCTGAAAGATGTATCTTAAAATAGGTTCCTGCTGTTGCTGTAAGTGCATATGTTTATCAGTTACTGTATTTCAGGCACCCCAAAACCTGAAGAGTTCCACAGCCATGAACTGAGATAAACTTTGTAATATGCTGTATGTAATTTTGGTTGTAGTGTTGGCTGCAATTAGATGCACAGACATCATTCTGCTACAGAAATTCACCAACAAATGCATTTGAAAAAGTAATGTGAGCAACATCTAATTGCTAGCAAGCAGAAGTATACAGGTGACTTACAGACACACCTGCTTGGGCGAGGGAATTGGTCAGAAAGGAACAATGTCAAACTAAGGAATGTGATGACAAGTACCTGGTGTGTGCTGCCAGCAGCTGCTCCTGCCTCTGAGGTGCTGCTACAGTCCATTTCTGCCACTCTGGCCTTACCACAGAAGCAGCTTTGGGGAGATACCTGCACCCCCACCCCGGCCAGGGAGAAACAGAGTTCTGCATCAGGTGAGTGCAATTTTAAATTGTGTTTAGATGCAGAGCACAGCTTCACATGTGTTTTATGGGGGAAACAGGAGGTTTGCATCCTCTGTACTACTTAGTATTGAACAGGAATTTGCTCTGTGCATGTTCATCTCCCAGCTTTGGCGCTGGGAGATCCAGTTCAGACATGGAGCCACTTGGCAGTGGGAGAATACAAACACTATATATAGGAAGGTTTTAGTTAGACCCGATCTAGTGCCAAGCAGAGGAGCAGGTGCAGCTCTAACAATGATGGTGTGGGGGAAGGAGGGGAGAACAAAGGTATTTTTGGGTCATGCCCAGCAGCACCTGACTGGTGTGAGGGCCCAGGAAGGCCGAGCCTTGCTACAGACTCACCTCCCCTGATCTGGGCTTGGCTGTCTTCCATACCACGAGCTCCAAGATTCGCCACCACGTCCCACCGAACTTGTGCTTTTAGAGTCCTCAGGTAGCAGAAGTACCAAATACAGGTGGAATCCTTTGGGGTAATGAAGACCTTAAATCTGCCTCTTCCCTGGGTGAGGGGAGCACATCCCCACTCTGTGCACTGACCTGGCCCAACCACCCCTGACCCCTTCACCAGATCGTGTGCGAAGTCTCCTCCAGCTTGTTTGGTGTATTGGGCATTCAGAGGGTGGGGGAACTCCTCACCACAGAGATGGATAAGTGTGGAGTTACTTGACGAGATATCACCTAATTTAAGAGTACCCTAAAGAATGCCTGGCTTTTGGCTAAAGTTATATTATGATACTATTGCTGTCCTGCAAAACTTAAAAACTGCATTTAGTCCTCATGTTAGCCACACACTGAAGGGCCTCAGAGGATTCCTGGGTGGGGGGAAAAAATTACCAACAGTCTGGTTTTGTTTGGTTGGAATAAATTTATTTCATCTGTCTGTAAACAAGGTGTTTTTAATAGTTATGGCATTTTTTGAAATGCATATTAAATCAGATGAGTTAGACTGTATCCCAGATGTAACAAAGTGCAGGGAAAGAAATGGACAAATCAGCGACAAGAATTTGTTTAAATCTGTACATTATCCACAAGGCCCAACAACAGAAGCAAATACTAGAATGTCCCTAAGGTAGTGCCAGTCGAAAGAAACTCTCGGAGTCAGTTAAAATCCATCTCACAATAGCAACAGTTCATTTTTTTTTTTAACAATAGTATGGCACAGAATACATATTAAAAAATTCATCACAAGACAGCCAAGTCAGTTATTCCAACCACTACCATCTCCCATTTATTCTTTAGTATACAGAGTTCTGCAGTTCTTGCAATGGACATACAGATCAGAACCGTGCCTGAACTGAGAGTTTGGTTACAGACATTTCAGATGACTCGTGCACAAGGCAGCTCACTCCATCATTTCTGCAGCAAGGGTGTGACAGGCCAAATGAAGATTTGAAATTTGAAATGGCATTTTGACAGTTTAGCTTGCAAACTACCGACCTTCATCCAAACAGTGGCTTCAGAGCAGCCAAACTCTGCACCACTGAGGGATCTGGCAGAAAGACTGAAGCCAGTCAGATCTCCCAGAGTAGCTGAAGGTGGCAGTTTTCCACAATGACATTGCAATTTCATATTAAAAAACAAAAACGACCCCTCCCCCCCAAGACCCTCAAGCTGCAAATTAAAATTGGTCCTATGAGAAACTCAAACCAGACACACTCCAGCTGGTTACGCTGGGCTAACTAATGGCCAAAGTGGCAGCCTTGCACAACTCAACTACAGAACAGGAGCTGGCAAAAGGAAAAAAAAAAAAGTGCCTGAGCTATTGCAATGATGGAATGTCTGGGGAGTCCCTGGGATGGTGGTTTAAGGTCATGGGAGGAAGTGCATCTGTACCCTTTCATAGTTTTGTGATTGCACTTGTTAAGCAGTACAAGCTTCAGACATCATCAAGAAAAAATAAGAAACTTAAGCCTACAGTGAAGTGCAACGACAAAACTAATGTGACATTAATAGCTTTTGAGTGGCAAATTGGTTAAACAAACCAGGCACTATAAAAATGGATGTAAGCAAACACGTGGGTTTAAAAAACAGAAACAAAGAGTGGGACAGAAGTGAAGATATGCATGCACTTTTTTCCTCCCAACCATGCTCTGTGAAAGGAAGACTAGTGAGCTGTGACTCGCTCAAAGTGCTGAAGAGGCATTGATCAAATTAGATTGTACAATCGGCACCTTGTTTAGTATCTCAGTTGGTTTAGTTGTCAATATCACACTAATTGCTAAGACGAAGCAGAGCCTACACTTGGCATGTTCCCCGCCCGAGTTTCAAGGTATCACATGCATATCCTCCTCGTGGTGGTGCCAGACGGGCTCAGTTACCTACAGTGGTTACAGAGATGAACAAGGGGGAACTGGAGTTATGACAGTAGGAAATGGGTAAATAAAAAACATAAACTACCATCTACAGTCTGGTAGCACTGAGCACAAGCGGGTGGTGGTGCAGACAGCTGCTAGGTGGATGGGGAGAGGCTGCTCAGACATCAGACCGCCTCAGGTATAAAGCCAGTTCAAATGCTTTCTTGTTGAGTGTCCCTCCATGGACACCTTCCTTTCCCATGACTATAACCAATGCTGGAGTACACAAGGAAACAAAACAGAAATGAACAGAATTAAAGGGGAAAAAAAAAATAACACCTTTCCCCACCAACAAAGGGATACAAAGGAGACACAGGTTCATACCCCATCACCCTGCATTGCTAGTAAAGTTTCCAGAATGTAAGGTTTAAAGCTCACCGCCAGGAAAGTTTAATAGCAATCTTCCCCTAATACTTAACAGTCTGCCTAACAACTAGAACCCAGAGTCTCTCAAGTATTTTGCCATTGAGTATGCCTTCTTATTCAATCCGCCTCCATGGACCCCTTCTTTGCCCATTACAAAGACCAAGACTGAAAGAGAAAAGAAAAAAGTTTTAAAAAGAGTGTGTTAGACAAGGAAATAATTCAAGTTTTAGGCACTGCAATAAACACCCTCAAATTCGAGATTTAGTATTTGGGTACTAACCCAGTTTAACAGTTTTGTAAAAATGCAAATGTAGACAGAGCTGGGAGAAGGTACAAGCTCTCCTCAGGGATTTTATGTAACTACAGAACTTGTAAGAGTTCAGTGCTAAAATAAATGCCCCCAGTTATCTCAAAAAAGCATCACAGTGCCTCTCACCATCAGTCACCACCCAGCAAGGAAATCCCGGGGTGGGGCAGAGGTGCAGTGTGTGCACAGTGTGACTGGAGAGCGGGTGTAGGGGCCAGAGTAACTGCTCTGATGTTGGGAAAAAACCCACAGGGTGAGCTGGGCTAAGACTTTCCATGCAGTAACAAAACTATAAATCATGCTTTCTGCATAGGACAAAATGCAGGGATGACTGTCATGCTGGGTCTCTCCCCACTCCCCCAGTGCCAGCAAGGTGTCTGGATTGTCTGGCAAAAGGAACACCCAGAGGTTCCTCACCCATAAGTGTGACTGGGAGCTGCCAGCAGATGTCCCCAGCAGGGACAGGGACATGATGAACTCTGGGCTGCCACAGGCTAGGAACTGTTTGCCAAGCTGGGAATACTGCAGCCTACCTAGAGGCGATCGTACATTGGCCCCAAGTTGCACCAGGGAGGGTTAGGGGAGGGTTAGGTTGGGTATTAGGGAACCTTTCTTCACCAAAAGGGCTGTCCAGCCCTGGCACAGCTGCCCAGGGCAGTGGTGGAGTCCCCATCCCCAGAAGGATTTAACAGCCATGTGGATGTGGCACTTGAGGACACGGGTTAGTGGTGGCCTTGGCAGTGCTGGGGGAACAGTTGGACTGGATGATCTTGGAGGGCTTTTACAACCTTAATGACTCTACAATTCTATTTCCATACCAATTTGCTCATAAAAGCTTAAGACAGTTCTCATTGGCACTTCACAAGTCAGAACTGTTTGTTTCACTCCAGCATTGCCAACCCTCTTCTTGCATCCCTGCCCCAGGCTTTACCCTACAGACACCTTCAGCTCTGCTTTTGGATTTACACCTACAAGCAAAAGTCCATCACTTACGAACCCGTTCCACAGCCAGGCTGAAAACAGCCCTGGTGTCCCTAACATAAGGCACGCCACTCATAACCAGTATTTTATCCCAGCTGAGTGCCTGCCCCACAATAGCTTCTGCTGGAAGTTAAATGAGCAGCACGAGGAGCAGGTGTGCAAGCATGAAGCACATTTCTCAGTGGTACCAAACTGCTTGGGCTTTTTTGCCTGAAGACAGACTTCAGCAAGCTCAATAGGAAGTGCAAGAAGAGTTAGTGTAGAGCTTGTTAAAAGTCAAGTAGGAGCAGCTCATACAAGGGATTCGCATTTTTGCAAAATAAACTTTCCATTGAGCAGTTTACGATGAGAAAGCTGCAGTCACTGCCCATCATTAACAGACCCCTCCTAAGCTTCAAGTGATGGAATACCAGGAAAACCTACTTGGAGCTGCAGCCTGCTCTTTTTTCTGTTTGTCAGGGATCTGTTTAACCATTGCACAGCCTGGTGCTGGGCTAGGACACAGGTGGGAATGGGGACAAGTGTGATTTCCCAGGCAGAACTCAGCCAGAACACTGCCACCCACCCCCTCGCACCACTTCCCAATATTAATCATTAAATACAGGGGTCTGGTTTTCTTAATAGCTGGAGTCTATGCTTAGGGTTACATTCTTAATTTAGCAATGAGAAAATGATACTTACCTCGTCCAGCTCTGCCTACAGCAACATTGTATGTCGGCTCACCACCTTGACTCTTTGTCCTGATGTCCATTGTGCAGTCACCATCGACATACAGGCTATCTCTGATCACAGAGCACTTCTTTGCACCAAGGGTCAGACCATTGGTGAAGAAACCCTCTCGGTCTTTTCCTACAATCATATCTATTTCTCCTGGCTGTCAAAGGAAAGAGCTCAGAGTTAGCACGGCAGCGCTTTATTGTTTAATTT